>NC_092649.1:2994690-3294690 GCF_032118995.1 Asterias amurensis
ACGCATTTCATTGAATAATGTTTTAAGAGAAGTCTTTCACCATTACCTTTTGTAAACCCTGTAAGTTATTTGTAAATCTGTGTTTTTTTGTTTTTTTTTCTGTGCCGAAAGTGTATAATGGCTTTAATACCTTTAAGTTGTTAAAGCAGTTTAATTCTCTGGAGATCTTCTTCTGTATTGGGCTACATATGTATACACACATTTTGAGAAAGTTAGTGTATGTATATAATACCTTTAAGTTTTTAAAGCAGTTTAATTCTCTGGAGATCTTCTGTAATACTGACAGCTGTATTGTGTTCTGAGTGTACATTGGGCTACATAATATTAACATTATTAACTTATTTTGTAACTTAAATAGTTTTTATATTGATTGTGTATTCTATGTTTTTAATGTGCACAATAAAATAATTCTAATTCTAAATTCTAATTCTAACATGTATACACACATTTTGAGAAAGTTAGTGTGCGTATAGACAATGTGTATGTAGTGTGTGAATCAAGTCTTGCAGCAAACATTTGCACACATTTTTAGATGATCAGATGATCAGGCATAATATTCATCCCATTTGAGTCTGATTTCTGACCATCAGAAAATCAGTAAAAATCATTATTACATATTAAATGGCCTAAAAAGTCTATTTTTAAGCCTACCCCATCAACATGTGCATGCATTTCAGCCCTTAAAGGCAGTGGACACTATTGGTAATTGTCAAAGACGGCCTTCACAGTTAGTGTATCTCAACAGATGCATAAAATAACAAACCTGTGAAATATTGAGCTCAATCGGTTATCAAACTTGCGAGATAATAATGAAAGAAGTTGTGTGCGTTTAGATGGTTGATTTCGAGACCTCAAAGTCTAAATCTGAGGTCTCGAAATCAAATTCGTGGAAAATTACTTCTTTCTCGAAAACTATGGCACTTCAGGGGGAGCTGTTTCTCACGATGTTTTATACCATCAACCTCTCCCCATTACTTGTTACCAAGAAAGGTTTTATGCTGATAATTATTTTGAGTAATTACCAATAGTGTCCACTGCCTTTAACTATACATACTTGTACTTATTGTCTTACATATGTTTTACCAAGGGCCAATGTTCATGCCAGGATGATATTATTTATTATTTTTTAATTTGTCCTCTTAACTGTTTTAGAACACTCGTTATTTTGAATTGGAATCTGCACCCAGATACTTTTTTTTTTTAAATCAGGTTTATGAGCCTACTCTTTCATGTGTTTTGTTTGTTTGTACCAAGAAGCGACACGGCAAGAAGTGCAACAAGTCTGATGAGATAACAGCTCCTGAGGAACTAAACGTTACGGATGAGGAGACTATGCCAGCGTGGAATGATTCACGGTGAGTCACACTGTACACTAATTCACAGCCAGTTTATTACCCATTCATTAAAGAGATCTTTACACTGCAGTGGGTTCACTGTAAATCACTCTTCGGACAAAAGGCTGGGGTGAAACTGTAGAAGTGTTTTAGCTGACAGGCACGCAATGTTGTGGAGTCAAGTTTTTTACTCCATAAAATGGCCGACCGTGTTAGTACGCAAAGTAAAAGGAAAACTACGCGATTTCGAGGCATGTTTGTGTGGATCATTCTACTTTGTATCTTTCTATTCACATCGATCTCATAACTAACGGTTTCAAACGCTTTTCATGGACCAACTCAACTGACCCAAGTAATCGTGTCCCTTTAAGCACGAAGGTTATAAATATTCTCATGCTCGAAGCACTCATTTCCCCCAGCTTTGTGAAACATGCACAGCAGCTGCCCAGGTGGTTTTTTTTTTTCAGTTGTAGTTGAAGTTAACGCTTTCAAGTGTTTATTTTTGTTTCATCAAAAGGGATGTCTGTTAAATAATAAGCGTTGAGTTACATCTTGTTTTGTTGGGATCTTTTTTTTCTGGAGAAGAGTTTTTGTTCTATGTGTTATTACTTAATTGATGCTGGGTATAAAGTGTTGTAAAAAAAAAAAGTATAAAACTTGGGTACTAAAATTAGTTGCTTAACCCTACTCCTCAAGGCAGCTTTGCAAAGAATTGTTCCTTCTCTTTTAAACCTTTTTGGTTGATAATGAGGTTGACATACATGCCTCTTGCCCTCAGTATGGTTGGTTCAGCAGGGTAAAGATTGCATTTGTGATCACAGTGTTTTTTTTTTGCTAAAATTGTTGGTAGATTTTTATTGTTTTAATAAGTTCTGTTTAATGTGTTACAGAAAAATCTGTTGCATCAGTCAGTCACGAGAGTGTGAATGTGTAAAAAAAAAAAACTGTTATGAGTAATGTACTGTCATTTTTAGACGTTTAATGTGAAGAATATAAGCTTCTGTAGTCACAGAGTCTAATCTTTAAGCCTGTCTATGTCTAATGCATTAATGTCATGTGTTGTTGATGTGTTACCCCACAGAGAAATACATGACCGGTACGAAGAGGCTGTCTGCAACCAGAACAGCGCCGACATACAACACATCATCTCATCCCATGGGAAGGGTCTGAAACCAGACCCGTCGTCGCCGTTTCTCTTTGGTATGCCCAGACCAACAAACCCTCAGGTGGACCTGAGCCGACTGGGGAAGGGGGCAACCGTTGCTGGTCTCGTGGCCTCGGACAACCTCCGGAGTAATGATTTCATCGTGGAGTATTGGGGGAAAGTGATGTTGAAGGAACAACTGGAAGTTGAGAAAACTTTCTTCAAACGGTGAGTGCTCTATGAATATGCTATTTAATGTGGGTTTTCTGCGCAGTTTGGATAAATCTCAGGGCGGCCGTTTGTTAGGCGGGGCTGGAAAAATAATGAAAATGATAAAGAAAATTATGTATTCTTTAATAGACATTGATGTGTGGTAAAGCACTGTATACTCAATGCTTTCCGAGGTTTGTGTATACAAATCTACAGACATACTGCTTGGGTGGGATTCTGCACTTAACATTTGGAGCAGATGTCATAAAATGTTGAATTATTGTTTCTTGTAGGCCTTACCCGTACGTCCTCTTCTACTCCAAGTTTAACAACGTGGACATCTGTGTTGATGCGCGGAACTACGGCAACGTTGCGCGGTTCGTTCGGAGGTCCTGCTCGCCCAACGCCGAGGTCCGACACTATGTTGAGAACAGCAGCCTCCACTTCTGTCTGTTTGCACTACTCAACATCGCTAAGAACAGTGAGGTCACCATCGAGTTTGACTTCAATTACACCGAGAGGTAGGTTAAGTTCGGAAAACCACCCTTTTGAGTAAAGCCCCATTATCCATTTTGAGATGTGGCGGACACAATGCTACAACACTACGGTTTGGGTTAATTTGTGTGTATACACCCAAACCAAACAGTTCACTCTTATCACGTCCGCCATACCTCAAAAAGGCTTAGAGCAGTGGGTAGACTCTCCCGCCCAACTTGCTCTTGCTACAAATTTCCACACAACTGTCCACAAGCTAGCTGCACAAACAGAAGTAACCCATGCACCCTTTGTTAGCCTTACTAGCAAGCTGAGGTACCAGTGAATCAGTATAATCTCTCAAGCCCAACTGGCCCTTGCCACAAAGATCCAAATGAGACTGTGGACACTCAAGTAAGTCCACACAGTACATGAACCCTGAAATTACTTGATTATACTGCAGCTGCACAATTTGACAAAATAAAGAAACTGGAAAGGTACAATGTATTGTTCTTAGTGACGGTGTCAGCTATACAAACATACGAAATCCATGCAACCAATGCTAGCCTGGAAGGTACATGTATATGGTACTTAGTGACAGTCTGTGTTGCCAGTGTCAGCTGTACAACCAGGAGTCGATTTCACAAAGAGTTACGACTGGTCTTTTCTTGAGTTAGGACAAGTTACTTCCTAACTTAGGACTAGCTATATGTTGTCCTAGATTTTTCTCATAAGTTGGATGACAATTTTAGCTGCAGCTAAGTTAGGACTAGTCCTAACTCTTTGTGAAATCCACCCCTGAAGAAACCCATACACCCAATTCTAACCTAGAAAGGTATCCCGTGGCTGTCTGTGGTACCACCAGTTTCTGTCCAACAAGAGAAAATCATTTGTTTTAATCAATTTCTCTAACAGCCCCTACCCAGTGCACTGCGCCTGTGCCAAGAAGAACTGTATGGTGAAACGCCATTTCAGGAAGCAGAACCACCAAACGACCAAGGCCAAGAATCATCTAGGCAACCATCTGGAGGACACCACGTCGCTGTCTGTCAGTTCTAGCTTCACTAGAAAGAGAACAGTGTCTCCTTTGAGAGTATCCCTGTCTGCACATAATGCTCAGGTACTTTACGCTTTAACCCTTGAGCAAAGTTTTAGGAATCACTGTCTCTGCCAACTGTCCAAAACATCATTGCTCCAAACTCTGTCTTGATTTCCGACTTAAATTAGAGAGAGAACATTTATATTGCACCAAAAATTGTTTGGACATTAAACTTTAAATTAATCAGAAAATAAACATGGGCCCCAGTCAAGATACCATGCTGTATGCCTTTGCACTCTATCGTTCCTCACAAACTATACAACCCTTAAAATTAGGCTTTTTTGCACTACTTCCTACCCGCATGCAAACGGACTATAATCCTAAAACTTACTTTGGCATGTTTGGGTGAGGCACCAAATTAAGTAGAGTTTGCTGTAGTTGGAGGCGTTGTTAGCTGCAGCAGGTCAAATCTGTTGACCGTTGGTGGGGGAGGGGCTGTGTTTGCCATAGATGGGTTGCAATATGCTATATCGACCGCCATCTTTAGTGCAAAACAATGGAAAAGTACACATGCTGTGCGTGGCTCTCAGCCAATGGTAGCTCCGTGCACAATTCATCAAATATGGCGACCGATGATGCCTATTGCAATCCATCTACTGGCAAATTTCCTTTATGCCACTTTCTTCACCACATTTCTCTTTTTGCAGCTTGCAAGTATTGACAGCTATACAAATCTTAGATGAATTATTAAAAGTTGTCTGTAAAAGATCAATTATCTGTATTTCTTTAGGTACATATAATCAGCGTGACAGGAACACCTTACCCAAATCCCTTGACTCTGATCCTAAGCTGGCTGTTCTGTGTGTAATTGTTGACTTTGGGCCTGTCTGTACTCAAGAAGGTGTTAAATTATACAATGTCACAGAAGTCTGTTACTGAATAATTTATGCTGTCACTTTTTCCCAATTTGGCGCAGAACCAAGCTGAGTTGCCGGTAACGACCAATGGTGATGATTCCACCCATCATGACCCCATCAACCCAGAAGCGTCCCCAACGCTCTGCAATAGCAACCCAGCCCAACCACTGGAGGCTGAAGGCTCCGAGGAAAATCAGGAAGATAAGAAGCCTACCTCAGCTGCCAAGAAGATGACTCGAGAAGAGCGCAAAATGGAAGCCATTCTTCAAGCCTTTGCCAGGATGGAGAAGACGGAGAAACGACGCAAAGAGGCACAGGAGAAGACATCCAGTACGAAGCCCATGACGACCACAACGTCCACGGTGACTACAACAGTAGCTGAGACGATAGTATCCACGGAAACCAAAATGCTAATGAGTGCCACTGTCAAGGAAGAAAACCCAGAAGAAAGTCGGGCTTCAGTTGATGCAACAGAAGAGGTGGTTGTAAAGGAGGTATGGATGTAGCCTTGTTTCCTATAGCTAGGAAATATAACTGTTCTGTTCGAACTTCTTTTTCTGTCAAGGCTCTTTGTGAAACAGGTGAAATGTCGTATTGTTCAAATAATTAAAAAAAAATTCTGAAACTGTGTTTGAGGTTTAGTCCATAAATATGAAAACTGAGGTCACCCTAGTTTTCTTTATCGACAGTGTACCTTAGACATGGTCTGTCTTTAAATCGTTTTACTTAAAATTAAAATTCCCCAGTTAAAGGGTTTGGGTACTTTTTGTACGACACAAAACACAAATGTCTTAATATTTACATTAAACCTACATGGTTTAAAGATAATGATGGTAGAGAGCGTCACTTAAAATTTTACTTGCTGAGGTGTTGTAGTTTTTTGAGAAATAAGGAAAACAATTTAACAAAAGATATTTGTTTGGAGCTGAAACTTCTTCAGGTACATTATATCACTAGGGACTTATATCATGGCCAAAAACTTGATCTACAAGAGGTGTCAAAATCCTTCAAGTGTGAAATGATGTAAACTGATTCCAGAAAGTCAATTTGTTCTGCCTTTGGTCTTCTTGTCAGGAGCCTGCTGCAAGTCCCACCAGAGAAGAGGCAACAGCGGTAGAGGTGTTGGCCCTGGATGTATCTGCCTCAGCAACCGTTCCGTCTGTGTTGACACCGGTAACCACGGCACCTGTCCTGACTCCTGTAGCTGCCACACGGACAAAAACATTCAAAGGGTGAGAGCAAATTCTAATTTGAATTAGTGGTTAGAAAGGTATTAAGGAAAAGGTTGAGTGAAGTACATATTGTGACAGATGGAAGATGGAATAATTATTCCTTTTTGTATGCAAAAGAAATTTCTTTACAGGCCTTAAAGATTTTGTTTGTTTATAGCACTCTTAAATAGCATCTGTCTGCTGGGCTAGTGAATGAATCAAACACTACTGGCATAATTTGTAAGTTTTTCCTACGTTTAACTTTTTATTCCTTGGATTGCAGGAGGAAGAGGAAAGGCTCAAGACGAAGAAGCCGAGCTAACAGCGGAGCGTCCTCTGTCTCCCTGGACATGTCGTCCCTTGATGAGGAGTCCAATCCAGCCCCAGGACCTCAATCTGTCTCCTTACCGCCGTCGGCTCCCAATCAGACATCGTTGTTAATACAGATGGCGCTTAATAGTCCAGTTCACGGTGCTGACCAGCAAGGGATGGCCTCGCCGATACCAGCATGCAGCAAGCACTTCAAGTTTCCTAAGACGAAGAAGGTAAGTCAAAGCAATTTCATGTTCTAATCGGTATGACGCTTGATCCAGAAGTATTTTAAATTACTTCTTTTATTGTTTGGTTTAGGTGACCTCGTTATAAACAATACCTCTTGTAAAGTGTTGAAATAAATGGTTTCGTGCATCGGACTGGAGTCGTTGTGGCTAAGTTATCAGGATGTGGTTTCGAATCCTAGTCATGACACTTGTATCCTTGAGCAAGACACTTTAATTGCTTCTCTTTTACCAAGGGGTACCTATGAGGACAGAGATGGTTCTTGTGGTTGATTTAGCTTGGTGCGCTACATACATACAATGCAACGTAGATGGTTTTAAGGAAGGTAATAAGCTGACCCATTAGCATCACTGAGAGAGGGATTCAAGCGCTTTGTAAGAATCAGTTATAATTATATGGTTCAATCAAATCATGAAGAAATTAAGTTTTTTGTTTGGCCGTTTGTTCATACGCAGTAGTTGTCAGCAAACAGGAGCTAGCCTGGTTGCTGATAAGTCAGGTTGAAGCCATGTAGTTGTGATCACCAACATTAAACCCAATTTTATTTTTAAATAGATATAGATAATAGCTCGGCCAATTTCAGAATGATGCCTAGAGCGGGAAATACAAATGAGATTGTAGGGGGCACTCGCAAAGCAGGAAGTTCTTTTATGTACACCTGGGCTGTGACATACAATGTAGATATCTAGAAAAATTGTGTACATTCTATTTGGCTCTTGAGCTACTTATCAAGTATACTGTAGTAGAACTTGCTTAGAAATGTTCCTTTGCTCAGTGAAGTAATCTGCTGATTTGATCCCTCTGTGTAGTTTTTCATGAACGAGTGGTTGAACGAGAAAGCACTAGAAGCTTCGGCCAACAAGCCTTTGACAATCAAGACTGAACCATCGGATATCTTGACATCTAGTAACTCGTCGCCTGGGTCGTCTCTACAACTCTCCAAGCCGAGCACTCTGTGGGCGTTGAACGCCTCCATCAGCAAAGAGGTCAAGACCAACCTGGAAGCCAGCTTCGGCTCGGCCAAGAAGGTACAATATGAGTGGATTGGAAGAGATAAATGGTGATCTGGTTTAAACAAGTTGGAAGAGTAAAAGTGTCTGGAACAAAAAAGAAATAAAAAAATATCTTAAATTTTTTTTGTGTGTTTTGAACTTCAATTGCATTAGAAATAGCCCATTAACTGGTTCATAAGATTACTGGCATACATTTGAAAACACTGGTTTCAGGTTTATTTCCTTTATACATTTGAGGGAGTACAATGCAAGGGATAACTTTAACAGAACTAGGTGAAACAAAAAGCCAAAACTCGCATATAACATGGGACAGTGCCTTTATACTTGCACCTGTAATAATGTACTTCTGTTTGCGTGGTTTTGATTGGATTTGACAGAGGTGGCTTCGGCAAGCCATGAGTGAAAGCAGTGGGCCGGTGCCAAAGGCCCAGAGCAGCAACAACAACACCAACGGTGGCTCGGACTCACCGATCTGTAATGGCACACTCAGCCCTAACCCTGCAAGCTACCCGGTCAGCCCGGCACTCTCTCCTAATACTAGCGGCATCAATGGTAATGTATCTTCTTCAGCTTTGACCATTCAGGAGATTATCTTAGGGCTGCACCCCACCAAATAAACTCCCATGGCATACAGAGCGAAATGCTTTATTCATAAATACCTCGGACAGTTTCGCTATTCCTATTGGTGGAGAGCGTTTCACGTGGGGGTGTTTTAACGGTTGAAAATGACCAGCTGGAGCTGTTTATAAGCGTTTGTTTTCCGGATACGTTTAGATGCCTACTACTACATGCACGAATGCATATCTGAAAACGGTCTCAGTCTTAAAAATGCAACACACGTACAGAGCTCAAGGACGTCGGAAAACGGATAAGTTTTACAGAGTTTCAAAATTTATTACGCATTTTAACCAAAAAGGCACTTATGAATGGGAATAAAAGAGTAGTAACTCGTTCTTAAGTTGCTGTTTGAAACCTCGAAGGGTTGTGGTGGTGCGATAATTGCCTTTGCCTTTCGGCTCGGGCCTCTATCGCACGGAACTCATCGCTACCCTTTTATTCCCTTGTAAAAAAATACCTGAACACAAAAGTCTCACAGCTTTTTACAGTAAACAGGAATTTGTTCATTGACTCCAGAGGGCCCATCGAGTTATTCTCCCTCCAAATAAAAACACCCCTACACTGTTGGCCGTATCCAAATTTGCTAAGGACGTCTTATACCTCAATGCATGATGATGCAGAAATCTAGGCCTTTATCATTTTATGGAGTATTGTTTATTGGTTTACTAAAAAAATAAATTAAAAATCACACTGCCAGAGGCTGAATTGAGTTTGATTCACAATAATGGAAAAAATGTAACGAAGGCACAAAGCCTTGTAAAAAAAACCTACTCCAAAATCAAGGATCACTAAGAAATAAAAATGTCATACTTTTTCCGTAGATATGATGACACCGCTCAAGAAGCGCATGCTACGCCATTCCATCGCCGAGGATCGCTTGACCACCACGCCACCTCCGGCCAATGTCCTGCTGGATGAAAAGCTACGCTCCCAGAGTACACCGAGCACCCCTGTGGTGGCCGACGACACGCTCCAGCAGTCCGGCGCCGACGGTGTCAGCACAACGGATTCACCGTGTAAATCAGAGAGTGGTGCAGATGGCTTAGCTACCCCATCAACACCTGTCCAAGCTGAGGTAGGATTTACAGGAGCTCTAGCAAGTGTTCAGACACTAATCGTAACCAATGCTGTTGATTGTGCTTAACCTCTTCATCAGGTTTTTCTTGGCTCCACAGTTTGTGTGTGTGTGTGTGTTGTGTGAAAAAGGCCATGTCTGAATTGGCAACTGCGGTTAGACTGTTGCAAAGGGTGTTATAAGGGCAGCCTCATGCTTTGGAGCATGTAATCCAGCCATAGCCTACAGCTGCTGATTCAGAAAAGGCCCCAATTCAGATGTTTTCAACATGGGTGATGTACTGATGAAAAAAGGGAGGGGTACTTTGAATAGTGGGAGTACTGTTTTCTGTACACAGTTTCCATATAAAAAGTCACAACTGTTCGGTGGTGTTATTTCATCCACTTTGGTACAAATAACAACTGAAGAGAACGTGTTCTTGTGCTGTGGAACAAAATAGTACTCCAATGCTAAGTAAACTAAAAAAGGGGGTGGGGATCAAAACAAGTCAATGCAAAGAGCCTTTGTTTGGTTATGCAACAAGGTTAAAGGAACACGTTGCCTTAGATCGGTCGAGTTGGTCTTTGAAAAGCGTTTGTAATTGGTTGCTATAAACTGCATAATGGTTAGAAAGATGTTTTAAAAGTAGAATACAATGATCCACACAAGTATCACTCGAAATTGCATGGTTTTTCCTTTTACCTCGTCGACTAACATGGTCTGCCATTTATGGGAGTCAAATTTTTTACTCCCATAAATGGTTGACCGTGTTAATGACCGTGTTAATTCGCCAAAGTAAAAGGAAAACCACACAATTTCAAGGCAAATTTGTGTGGATCATTGTATTCTACTTTTAGAACATCTTTCCAACCATATGCATTTGATAACAAACGGTTACGAACGCTTTTTATAGACCAGCTCATCCGATCAAAGGCAACGCGTTCCTTTAATGCAGTGTATTTATATATGTAAATGTTCAGTGCATATTGGGTCTTGTGTACACAACCAGAAATACATACCAAATATACAACCGTTCCAAACTAAAATTTTGTTGGAATCTAAAAAGATGTTGCTTAAAACATGTTGCAGCCAAAGATGTTGCAGCCCTCCATGATGCATATTTGAATGTACATCATATCTTTGTCACTCAAACACAGTGATCTATGCAAATTCTTAAAGGATTTGGGTACTTTTTAAAAATGTCCATAGATTTACATTAAACTTACAGGGTTTGAAGATAATGATAGTGGAAAGCTTTCCTTCAAATATGACTTACCGAGGTGCTGTAGTTTGTGAGAAATGAGTAAAAAAATGTAATGAAAATACGTTTGTAAATGATTAATTAATTTTTGTCTCGTGAGACGAAAATTATTTTCATGACGTTGTTTTACTCATTTCCCAAAAACCTCAGCACGTAACATTTTCAGGGAAGCTTTCTACTATCATTATCTTCAAACTGTGTTAGTTTAGTGTAAATCTGTGGACATTGTGTTTTTTGTCCTACAAAAGTTACATCTATAGACCCTTTAAAAGGGGGGGGGGGGGGGGGGGGTTTCGATGGCTAACTAGCAATCGACCAGTAGTGAGGTTTGCAGTGATACTCACCGGTGTGCTTATCAACTCTCCCTCCATGTAGCTTGTCTTCTCACCCGAGTGCACTCCAGACAACCGGAGACGCACCCTACTACCCTTTCCATTTCCTCTGCCCGCCAAGAAGGTACAGATACCGTCTCTCCTCACCTTGCGCAATAATATATACTCATCTCCCGCATTGTATTGCTATCCGCCTATGGGAACCCATCTATGGTGTTACACAAAATAGCATTTTGGAATGCGCCACTACAGTTTTTAACTCATTTGAGATGCTTTTTTACCGTACGCACATGCAGATTGTTTTTTCTTGGAACTGAAAATGTGAACAATACAAATCATTCCGTTTTCAATTGAAAAAAAAACCCCAAATTAAAACCAGAAAATTTGAAAAAATTATGAAGTTAACACGCTTTTAGTGTGTTTTTTTAACACTTAAATCTTTATTTGAGAGTTGGCTGTAACCATTGTTAGAGTTTTCTCAGTCAGATGGTAATACCTGCTTAAAGGCTTCCGCTGAAGGGACAACAGTTTCCCAATCAGTTGGTCTGTCTGTAGGTTAGGAATTACATTAAATCCTTAACACCTCTTGCTGCGGGACATGCTCTTGGGGATAAGTAGATGTCTGTAAGTTGGGTCGGTGCTTTCTTCTAGTCCAACCCTGGTTTGAATCCAACTGGGGGCACCATGTTTAAAGTGTTCGTGACTGGGTTCATGGTGTAGCAAAAACAAGTTTTTTTCAAGCACTTTATTCTGTATATAGACCTAACCTACTAAAACTAACTTATATTTTTCCCTCATGCACTTAGAATGTCCAGCACAGGATCATCCCAGTTTCAAGAACATTCATTATAGCTTCTAAAACAATAGCTTTTTGCATGGCCAGACATCATTTTGCTTCATTAACAATATTAAAATAAGTTAACAATTTGACCCTGATGATGAAGAGGGGCTCCAAGTTCAAATTAAGTCTTGTCATCCACTCAATTACCAATAGATAGAGTCATTATAATGACGAAAAACAATATTATAATTCTGAAACCTTACCTTTAAACAGCTTAGAACGTCTCTGTGTTTTGTACCCTTCAAGTGCAGTTTTTGTCAAAATCCAAAAACGTTTGATGACATAGCAATTGAAATACAGCGTCGGTACATTTTCGTCGCAAGGATGTTTAGTTCATTCCTGAGTTTGACCTTGTGACTGGCACATAAAATTCCTCTTTTGAATGTACCACCAATCCATTTGTTTTTAATGTACCATGACTTCGTGTTTCAAACTTTGTTATGAAAGAGTATATCTAAACTGCCAGTTTACACCATTTTAATGTGATGTGAGAGATTTACAACTTCAAACTGAATTTGACCCTGGAGCTCTCCCTTTAAAGGATTTGGGTACTTTTTGTAACACAAAACACAGTTTCCACAGATTTACTTCAAACTTACACTGTTTGAAGATAATGATATAGTAGAAAGGGTACCTTAAAATATTAGTTGCTGAGGTGCTGTAGTTTTTGAGAAATGAGTAAAATAATGTCATGAAATTACACTTTTATATGCTAAAATAATTTTTGTCTCATGATCACTGAGACGAAAATTATATTCATGACATTGTTTTACTCAGTTCTCAAAAACTACAGCACCTCAGCAGGTAATATTTTCAGAAGCTTTCTACCATCATTCTCTTCAAACTGTTCAAGTTAAATGTAAAATTGTGGACATTGTGTTTTTTTTGTCCTACAAGAAGTACTTAGACCCTTTAAGTGCTATTTAGTTTCGGAAGATATTTTCTTTTATTAATTCATTTTCAGTGTGTAACACAATCACGAGTCACTTGGTAGTGATGCCAGTTTCTATAAACGGTTTTCTTTTTAACAGCATGGAAAAGGGCTGCACAAAACGAATCATTTCGTTGGCTCAGGTCTGCAAGGTCATTAGTTACAATTTTATACTCAACATTGTCAAAAGGTCATAATATGAAATACGCAAACAATTTTGAAGAAAATTAGTAAAAATTAACAAATAAATGTTTTACTTGGAAAAGATCACTCTTATTGAATAAACTTTGTTTGCCAGGAGCCCCAAATTTCTAAAAGCAATTTGATGAAATCCTTACAAACTGACCTAACGACCATGCAGTTCTGAGCAGATGATTCACTACCAAAAATACACAAAGTGCAATTTAATAGCATTCAGTGTGCACAAAACATCAGTCTGCTTTTTTGCATCAATAGTTGCTGGACAAAATCCTTTCCTCAGTTATGATTTTATTGGAAAAAAAAAATGTGTGCAGGATTTTATTTTCTTAAATGATGTTTTTGTTTTGTGTTGAATGATGTAGGATTTCCGTAAGAGTTCGTCAGTGGACAGTGGCTTGTCGGTGTCCACTCCAGCAGACTTGGACCGTTCGCCGCTACCCTTGCTACCAGGGGAGCAACCTCTTATCACTGCCAACAATCTTCTTCACAAGGATGAAGGAACACCCGTTAAAGACGAGCTGTTTATGACCGAGTTAAATAAGAGCCGGATACCAGAGGAAAGGAACTTTGATGCAAACAGCGTAGGAGACTATAATTCCCAGAGACAGCTTGAGTCATCAACCACTCCGTCACAGGAGCAGAGACAGGACTCTTATAAGCTCACCAGTTCAATGGATGCAAAAACTGATCAAGTAGTAGTTTTGTCTTCATGTGAAAAAATGGAAGCACCGAACGGTTTTGATACCGCAGAATCTGGTTTGCCGAGTGCGAGTGATGGACCTATAGAGAAGGACCCGCTCATGAAATTGGACTTCTCACTCACTGCCTCTCAGGGCTCACTCACTTCGAGTTTGCAGAGCTCGCAGTCGGACTTACAAAAATCCTACATGAGCTTGCCTGACCTTGGCCGGTCACGAACGTCATTGCAAGATATGTCGCGGTCAGCGTCCAGTGCTGAGTTACAGATGACCTCTGTCGCAAGGAAGCTTGACCTGAAATCGGATTTGTACAGTACTCAGAGGTATTCAGAGGAGCCAGCAAGTAACCAGACTCTCTTAGGGGAGGTTTCCCATCGAATGAGAAACCTCTCAGGTTGTAGCGGATCCTCCTCGATGGATCAGACTGATGGCCAGTTACCTCTGAGACAAAACTTTGCCGAGGACCAAATATCGGGTAATCTGTTTTCTTCCTTTGCCTCTCCCATCAAACGGCCGCCACGAGGTCAGTCACCTGATAACAGTAATGTTGAACTGATGCAAACTATAGTACCGGGATACAATCAGAGCTCTGCGGCACCTGTTGGTGAGGATTTGAACAGTGTTCCCCTGGACCAATTAGAGAGGAGAGATGTTAAGCAGACATATTCACAGCCGTTGGATGGTCCGAATGCAAGCGACTCAGAAGCACCTGTTAAAGACACTCATGTTAGAGTTCCCATGTGGGGTCTTGCACCAAACACGGCATCGTCAACAGGTCCAGGAAGGCCACCTGCTGTGCAGGTACTCCCACCTGGGCAAGGACCCCTGCCCTCAGGGGTAGAGGGCCAAACTATTGAGAGCATCGAGCAAGGGAGTGTAGGGTACAGGCCTGTAGGGTGTACCCCAGGACATCCTGTACCCCTCAGTGAAGGACATGTGGGAGTACATGCAGAGCCAGGCCAGATGGGTCCTGGCATGCCCTTCCCGGGCCAAGCAACCCATGATGTACCCCAATCCCCAGTCAAGGTCCCCTTCGGCCCGGGGTTAGTAGGTACCCCTGGTACACCCCCAGCTTCTGTTTCACCAGTAATGGGTACATCGCCAGCTGTTAAAAAACGGGTAAGTAGTTGATACATATTTCTGACGTTTCTTGTACCCTTTTGAAGAAGTTTCAAAGGGTTGTTCAGCAGAAATTGTAAGAAACTTCATTGCTCATCCCAATACTGAAATTTTAAAAGCTACACAAAATTCTTTACACTTTTTAATAATTGAATGTTGACACAATTGCTTTGTGCTTAACACTCCTGCCGTCGATTTCACCAAACTCTTCCTAACTTAGGATTAATCTTAGGACTAAGGACGGGTTCAGTTCCGTATTCAAATACAGTGGACGCATTGAACCCATCCTAAGTTAGGATGGGTTATTCGTCCTAACTAGAGTTAGGATTAATCCTAGCGTTTCGTGAAATCGGCTGCAGGTTTGTTTTTATGAATCAAAGGATTGGGCTTTTTACCTCGGGTCAGTAAAAAACATGTCCACCTCAGATCCAAGTATGCAAAGTGCAGTGTAGTATCCTTCAAGACTTTATAACTTGAGTTATATTTCATATCCCATGAACTGGGCATTATTTGGGTAGAACCCCAATTTACTTCTCTTGGCAACAACAATAACTTAAAGAAACACTGTGCTGAATAAGGGCTTCCATTTGATGCATGAAATTTTATTTCAGACAATTGTGCACTCTTTCAATATCCATGTTAATGTTATGTTGGACTTCCAAAGCAGTCAAATTCCTGGCTGTGTTTAATCAATTACAGCTCAGGGCCCAAGCTTTGGTAAAGAAATTTTGATGCGGATGTGCGTTAATGCAATAATCTTTCTGTAGGACCTTGCTTGCATGACCTTTTCAGACATTCATAGTAAAAGATTTCGCCCGTTTTGTTTTCGCCAGAATTTGTTGCCAGTTTGTATGAGATAGATTTACGCTTCGGTCAGTTTGTCTGTGCATTATTATAATGATTTGTTATAAACCTTATTTGTAATGTAATTCATTTCAGGTGTCGTTACTGGAATACCGCAAACGAAAGGGCAGTGATTTAGGCAATAGCAAAAGCAGCAGTCCTACCAGTGCCCCATCAACCCCTGTCGCCACTAAGCCTTCCCTCTCCCTGAAACCCCCTTTGCCTAGCCCCATATCCGCGTCCAATCCCTGCACCCCCACTAAGGCGCTGGAGAGCCCCCTCAAAGCGAGCAGCAGTTCTTCTTCCTCCACCCCGACAGCCCAGTTGCCCAACCTCCCACTGTTCACCACGGAGAAGGAGAACGGCATTGGGGAACGTCTGAGTCTTTCAACCGAAGCCCAGCAGGTGATATCGTCGCTGACGAGTCTGCTGAAGCGAAACAAGAAGTCTGACGAGAGACCCTCTCAGGACGGGAAATGGTCAGTGAAATTCAGTTCAACTCCTTGCCAAATCGAAACATGATTTTGTAATGTCTCAAAGACCCTTGTGCATTATAAACCACACCATTGCAGTTATAATTGTGCTTCTTTGTTAAATTTTTTACTCTTCCAACGAGTTTGGAGTGGTAATTAGGTTTGAATTGTCACTATTAGTTCTTAAAGAACATGCTCAATTTGTCATCAAAGTTGCAAGCAAATAATGAAAGAAAAAACAACATTGTTGCAAAAATTTGTGCTCTTTCAGATGCCTGAGAAAGGCTTCGGGCTAAAAGTCTTTCTCAGATGAAAATAATTTAGTGATAAAATGTCTTTTGCAAAAACTACATTACTTCGGGTGGAGTCATTTCTCACAACATTTTATACAATCAACAGCTCTTATTTATTTGTTAACAAGTAAGTTTTCATGCTAGTTTACCTTTAAAGGAACACGTTGCCTTGGATCGGACGAGTTGGTCTATACAAAGCGTTTGTAACCGTTTTTTATAAAATGCATATGGTTGGAAAGATGTTTTAAAAGTAGAATACAATGATCCACACGAGTTTGCCTCGAAATTGCGTGGTTTTGCTTTTACTGCACAAACTAAAACGATCGGCCATTTATGGGAGTCAAAAATTTGACTCCCATAAATGGCCGACTGTGTTAGTCGATGAGGTAAAAGGAAAACCGTGCAATTTCGAGGCAAACTTGTGTGGATCATTGTATTCTTATTTTAAAACACTTTCTACCCATATGCATTTTATAAAAAACAGTTACAAACGCTTTTCAAAGACCAACTCGACCGAGCCAAGGCAACATGTTCCTTTAAAGTAAATTATACGAAGTCTTTAGGACAGCAAGCAAGACAGGATTGATAAATTTATATCCTCTTGACCAGGAGTTCCAGTAGGTCAGACGTCTCAGACGAAGACCCCCTGCAAAAGATGAGGAAAGAGCTGAAGGAAAAGAACCGTGAGAGGGAACGCAAGGAGGCGCTATCTCACAAGAGGCCCCACTCCCCGGAACCCCCACCCCCTCCGCCTAGCAAGAAACACAACCCTGGACTGAGGTTGCAGATACCTCCACCCCCACCTCCCAAGACAAAGGCAGACACAAGGCCCGGTAAGTTCGAGAAACCATGATGGTATCAACTTTTATAAAGGTTTTCATTGGGTTTCTTGGCTACACGACGATTAATTTGAATTGCCTGCTATATTACTGTATACGGTCAACTTTGGTAATTGTCAAAGACAAGTATCTGATGTGACCCAACATACACATGAAATAACAAACTTGTGCAATTTCAAAGCCCAGTCAGTCAGTCAAAAGAGTCACAAGAGAGGTTTAGAAAAAACCCAGTTATAAATACATTCCTGAACAGGTTTTGGACTCTTGATATAAAACCTAACTGATTAACACATTTCTCAAAGCATTCCAAGCAAAAATATTTGAAGGAAAGTTGTCCCACCATGACCCTGATGACCAATTTTTATAATAATTAATAGCGAGATTATAAGAATCGCCCATATTGTTACAATTACTGTATCAATGGGCTTTATATAAGGGCCCTAGTCACCAGGCCAATAACATTCCTTTAATCTTTCTCAGCTCCCTCGGGAGTACACAGCCCAATAGCTGCCGTGGTGTTCCAAAGGCTTCTTATACACAATATCAACCTCTACCCTCACAGGTACCCATTTATACCCCTGGGTGAAGCTAAGCAATTACAGTACATCATTTTGCTCAAGGACACAAATGTCATGATCGGGATTTGAACACGCACTCCATTAAATTAACCACCAGAACTTGAAATCGATGCTCTAAACCACTCGACATTGACACACTATATAGCATTTTGTCATGTGTAATATTTATACTTTCAACCTTACCAATGTTGTGTTTTTCAAGGGCTTTTTTATTTTAGATACACTGTTTTTTTTTTTAACAGACACGATGACGAGTCATATTCCAATATCTGTGTTTAATATTTACTGACTTGATTTTTAGGTGATGCTTCAGGGGAGTCTACACCAGTGAAACTACCCAACCCAGCCGGTGCAACAACACCAGTTAGAACCCCGGGCTCGGCAGGCATTTACCCCCAGGTCAGTCAAAAATGACACCACATCTGTGCCCAATTTAATAGCTCTGGGGTTTTGAAATCGGATTCGTGGAAAATTGCATCTTTCTCTAAAACTATGACACTTCAAAAGAGAGCCATTTCTCACAATGTTTTATACCATCAACCTCTGCCCATTACTCGTCACCAAGAAAGGTTTTATGCCAATAATTATTTTGAGTAATAATGGGGTTCTTCGCTAAACAAGCCGTGCAATGCGACACAAGGTTTTCATTTCATTCCACAAAGTGTTCAATATCCATGTAATATTGGACTTCCGAAGCAGTCAAATTCCTGGCTGTGTTTAATCAATTACAGCTCAGGGCCCAAGCTTTGGTAAATAAATTTTGATGTGGACATGCGTTAATGTAACGTTCTTTCTGTAGGACCTTGCTTGCATGACTATTTCAGACATTCATATTTTTAAAGAAAAAGTGAATTTTTTGTAACATCATCTGGTAAGAAGAAACTATCAATGAATAGTAAACTTGCGTGTACAACCCTGTGTTAATCTCTCATATGGGAGTATATTGGCTCCCTCACCGTCAGTAGTCCTACATTCTCTTGAAGACAGGCAGAGTATACTGTTCGAACTGTCAAGACCACACCGGATGTTTTCAGAGCCACCACTCCCACAATACACATGGTTGTACCTGATCGCAAGTTTACTTTTTTTTATTCATAGTTTCTTCCTATTTCTCCACACCGTGCAAAGCTCTACACAATACTTATTATCTGTTAAGCCGACTTTGAACTAGCAACGGCTGGTGATGTTGAAACAATGTTGCATGATATCATAATTCCCAGTATGATTAGTGTAATTTTCTTTTCTTTCTCTCCCATACTACAGCAACTTGGAAAATCTTACCCTCCTCAAGCGACGGGTCCTTTTCACTCTGCACCAGTCAAAGCACCGTTCCAACAACCCTTCCAAGCACAGCAATACGCTCAGCAGCAGCAGCAACCTCAGCAACCGCAGCAACCGCAGCAACCGCAACAGGGATACAACCCGTCTTACCCCGTGTACGATTACAACCATCAAAACTCTCACGGGACGTCACAACCGTTTGCTCCGTATCATCAGGGACAGCAGGCACCCTTACCCCAACAGCAAGGACAATATCAGCCGCCGCAGCAGCAGCAGCAGCAACAACCGCCGCAAACAAAGCAAGGTTATCCGAATGCTTACCCACAGCCGCTGCCACAGCAGCAAGGGTATAACCCGGCGGCAGTTGCTGTACCACCACCCCCACAGCCACAGCAGCCGCAGCAGTACCCAGCAGTCTCCAGCAATTTTGGGTCCAATCAGAGCATAACGAGTAAGGCTTCTTACGGTCAAGACAGTCGGACTACTAAACCATCCTTTCCTGCTAATGCAAATAGTTACTCACCGAGAAGAGTTAGCTACTATCAGAAGTGAGCGTCAAAGTCCATGATGGGAACTTCACCTGTATTTGTTTCAGTCCTAAGAAACTTGTTACTTGAGGGGAAAAAAAACAAGCCCACAACACGTTTCAACAAGTGTTACAGTTTAATGAAAGTACGCTGTGCTCCATCCAGTGATCAGGTTCCAATGTCATCACCTGACAGACGTTATCTTCTTCTGGAAGCACACATTAGCACAGTTTTTTAACTTATAACCACTGCTTACCGTAAGCAAAGCAAGAGGCATGATAGCTTGCAGGTGTGTTATGAGCAAATCCGGTGAAAATGCGAACTAAAATCTACTCCATAGTTTGTGAAATACACCCGTGGTTTTTTTTTTTTGCTATAGTAAACACCCAAATGTGGCTGTTACTGGTAAGCCCCATGGCTATATCTAATAAGTTATGCAAACAAATATTAACATCAGGAAGGTCAAGTACACCTATGTCCTATGTATATCCATGTTCTGTTTGTTGGTTTGTTTGTTTGTTTGTTTGGGTTTTGTTTTTTTCTTCTCGGTTTTTTATTTTCACCTTGTTAGTTGACGGTGCCCCCCCATCTTTACAATCCCTCTCAAATGGTGCCACAGAGGGCAGCATTCTCAAGGCGGACGTAAATATAGCCTGCAGGGCGTATACAAGTATCACTGGTAACCCAAGAGCCAGTATAGTTGACTCTATTTGCAATTGAGTTTGTTAGACCACCAGGGAAGGCTTGTATACCGATTGTGAACGTTGGTGCCCTTGTCTTGGTGACTTGAGTGATTCTTGAGAAGAACGTCGGCCAAAAGTTATTTTTCCAGATAAAAAAAAAAAACGGTTTTTAAAATTACTGTATGGTTCAAAGTATACCATAACAATAACTTGTATTTTACACTGATTGAATCTTTTTTAACACTAAAACAGAATCACTATAATTTTTTGTTTTAGAGATTCAGGTGGGCAGTCTGTAGGGCAATTATTGAAGTTCAATTTCTGCTGGACCATTTCTAGGGACACCAAGGCCAGGGCAGTGTGGGGCACTGGATTATAGGAGACAAAAAAGGGTGAAAAAGATAACCGTTTGTTTATAATATGTTACCCTGTAAAGAGAATCAACAAATGTTCATGAAAATCATGAATTGTAAATAGACAAATGCAGTCAGGTCAGATCTTTTGTCATCTCTATTTTTGTTATTAAAGAATGATTAAGAGCATGATTAATTAACTAATTAATTAAAATCCAACTAAGAGCTTTAACCTTTTTTATATCAGAGAATCCTTTGTGTTTGCAAAGGGGCATTTCTTCTTAACCCACACTTGTAAATGGTAGCAACCCTCCTTGTAAATAATTGCAGATAAACCTTCTCGTTGGATTTTAACAATGCGAGTTCCTCCATCAGCTTGTAATATATTTGTGTATTATAAAAACCTAGTATTGTAGAAGGTAGTATTAAGTAGTTCATTGAACAGAATCCCGTCTGTAGAGTGTGGAAAGAGCTTCTGTTTGTTTGATGTTTGTTTGTTTGTTTTCCTTTAGTTTTGTACCAGAGTGATACGAAAACTCTTTTTAATTTGTTACATACAAAAAATTATATTTGTCGTAGTTTTTTTGAAATTTTGCATTAAATGTTGTACAGTTAAAAGACGTGTGTAGAAAATCTGGCTGTTGGGAAGAGAGTCCATGCAATTATCAGTACTGTAGGCGATTTGAATTATTTTGAATTGTTGAATTGTATTTTAAGGGTTTATTAACCCTCTTTATTTTGACCATAAACCAATTGTTATTAATAATAAACTCTGTCTATGTGAAGTACGTCCTATCAGCTTGATCTTCAACCTCATACGTACAGAGGTGAACATCGCATATATTTCTATTTTGGAGCATCCTTTTCATCTTGACCTGAGAATAGTATGAGCTTACAATTTCAAGCGAGTGTAAAATACTGCAAACAAGGACTCGAGTTTGTTGCGTTGCTTCAGCAGACACTGATGCTTAACACTTTTCTGATGAGAAAAACCAAGCCGAAAACTAGCCACAGGCGGCGTATACATGTAGGGCTGGAAACCTTATAAACATTCATTTGTGCTGGGCTACTTTTTGTGCTTCAAACAGCTCCAAGAAATTGGTCCCTGATCTGTAAATGTATGCATTGGGATGTTGTCTTCTTTTTTTCCACATAAAAAGATTCACTACAACACTTGAAGCCATATTTTGAAAGCCCAATCTTCTTGGGTAACTGTCTAAGACATGTAAGAAGAATCTGTCTTAACAGATTCTGTCATTCTAATGTGAGCCACAAACCACCAATTTAGGGGGGGGAGGGGGGTCACTAATTATTAAAGTTATAAAGCAGCACCTTGGTCAACTGCCTAGATCAGGGCCCAATTTCATGAAGCTGCTAAACAGCAGAAAGTACTGCTTAAAGGAACACGTTGCCTTGAATCGGTGGAGTTGGTATTTGAAAAGAAATGCATATGGGTGGAAAGATGTTGTAAAAGTAGAATACAATGATCCACACAAACATGCCTCAAAATTGCATGGTTTTCCTTTTACATCGTCGACTAACACGGCCGGCCATTTATGGGAGTAAACTTGTTGACTCCAATAAATGGCCGAAAGTGTTAATTCGCAAAGTAAAAAGAAAACCAAGCAGTTTCGAGGCAATGTTGTGTGGATCATTGTATTCTACTTTTAAAACATCTTTCTAACCATTATTCATTTTCTAACAAACGGTTACAAATGCTTTTTATAGACCAACTTGTCCGATCCTAGGCATTGTGTTCCTTTAAACCCTGATTAGCATACTGAGCAGTATACAGTCACAAATTGTACATGTGACATGGTATTTTTGCTGTTGAACTTACTCTGGTAAACATTGTTGTGCTAGCTTATTTTTGTGCTTACAGGCAGCTGTATGAAATTGGTCCCTGCTGAATCTGTTCTGTAAGTTACTTTGGTATCAGACTTGTGAAGAAATAGAAGAACCTTAGGCTTTTATGTCTGAATTGAATGACTTTGGCAATGGCTACGGCTTATTCTTTAACATTGGTGCTGTAGCCACTCGTAGCCACAACATTAACAGCTGTAGCCAAAGTAATTTGATTTGGATGTGGCCTTGGATGTTTTATTTAGACTTGTTGAAATGTTATTTGTTCTCAACCCCATTGTGTTTTGTAAAGTGTTTTTATGAAATGCCACTGTTGATTGGTCAAGTCAATCAAGGTCATAGTTCACTCGTCTTGATCATTGTTATCCTTTCGACATATTAAAGTGTTTTGTTATTAGTTCTTGTTTCAAAAGCGCAAATTTTGACTTGTTGGAGTTTCTTTATTCACCTGATTAAAGCTGAATAATTGGTTAAACTATACATGAATTTATATTATTATGACGTCCCCTGGGTGTTGAAGTTGATTTTGAATTCAATTTTAAAGATACCAGTGCCCAAACTGCACATGCTGCAGTTTCGTTATTTCAGATGAGCCTGTAAATAAAGAGTGTACAAACGAGAACCTTACAACATTTTTGTGTCGGGTCATGATTTGTTTATTAGGACACCTGTAGACATGTGTGAACCACTTATCTCTATTTTACTGACAGTATCACTATCAGTGGTGTGAATGCATTACAAGCATCATCTTGAAATATACTGCAATGCATTTTATGAAACAGACATGTAACTATGGCCTTTTTTTAACTTTTTATAATGGCGGCCATTTAGTGCCTTCAATCAATATGAGGTCATAGCCTATAATCAAGCGACTTTGACTATGACTGGTCATTGGCTGCTACTATGGATGTTGGCTTCACCAACAATTGTTGTGTAATTGTCATTAAAGCCATTGGACAGTCATTAAACAGTAGTGTCCAAGGTCCACACTTCGTGTATCACAACTTATATATAAAATAACAAAACGGTGAAAATTTAGGCGCAATTGGTCATCGGAGTCGGGAGAAAATAACGGGAAAAACCCACCTTTGTTTCCGCATGTTCGCCGTGTCGTGACGTGTTTGAAATTAATCCTTAATTCTCAATATCGAGAGAATTGATCTTTTTAATGATTTCTCAAAAAGTAAAGCATTTCATGAAATAATATTTTAAGAGATGTCTTTCACCATTATAATGCATTACCTTCTGTAAACCCTGAGAGTTGTTTGTAAATTTGTGAACTTTTAGTTTTCTGTTCCGAAAGTGTCCAATGGCTTTAATCTGGCCATAGCCACTACCAAGCCAAAACTAGAAGACAAAATATAGTGTGGCACCTTTTCATGTAGGCCATTTTCGAAAGTACAGCCTCGGCTTTGAATAAGATCTGTCTAGCCTAGGTAAAAATCACTAGGGGTAAGTCCAGCAGTTTAATCCAGTTATGGCCCAAAAAAAAAAAAAAAAAATTACAAGGGGCAAGTCCAGCAGTTTTATCCAATCTGAGCCTTTAAAATGAAAAAAATCACAAGGGGTAAGTCCAGCAGTTTTCTCCAATTTGGGTCAAAAATAAGTAAAAATTACAAGGGGTAAGTCGAGCAGTTTTATCCAATCTGGGCCTTTAAATTGAAAAATCACAAGGGGTTTGTCAAGCAGTTTTATCCAATCTGGGCCTTTAAAATAAAAAAAATCACAAGGGGTAAGTCCAGCAGTTTTCTCCAATTTGGGCCAAAAAAAAAAAAAAAAAAAATCCCTAGTGATTTTTTTCAATTTTAAGATCCAGCAGTTTTATCCAATCTGGGCCTTTAAATTGAAAAAATTACAAGGGGTAAGTCCAGCAGTTTTATCCAATCTGGGCCTTTAAATTGAAAAAAGCACAAGGGGTAAGTCCAACAGTTTTCTCCAATTTGGGCAAAAAATAAGCAAAAATCACAAGGGGTAAGTCAAGCAGTTTTATCCAATCTGGGCCTTTAAATTGAAAAATCACTAGGGGTAAATCAAGCAGTTTTCTCCAATTTTGGCAAAAAAATAAAAAAAATCACAAGGGTAAGTCCAGCAGTTTTCTCCAATTTTGGCCAAAAATAAGTAAAAATCACAAGGGGTTAGTCCAGCAGTTTTCTCCAATTTGGGCCAAAAATAAGTAAAAATCACAAGGGGTAAGTCTAGCAGTTTTGGCCAATCTGGGCCTTTAAATTGAAAAAATCACAAGTGGTAAGCCCTGCAGTTTTCTCCAAATTGGGAATTTAAATTGAAAAAATCACAAGGGGTAAGTCGAGCAGTTTTCTTCAATTTTGGCAAACAATAAGTAAAAATCACAAGGGGCAAGTCAAGCAGTTTTATCCAATCTGGGCCTTTAAATTGAAAAAATCACAAGGGGTAAGTCCAACAGTTTTCTCCAATTTGGGCAAAAAATAAGCAAAAAACACAAGGGGTAAGTCCAGCAGTTTTATCCAATCTGGGCCTTTACATTGAAAAATCACAAGGGGTAAGTCAAGCAGTTTTCTCCAATTTTGGCAAAAAAATCACAAGGGGTAAGTCCAGCAGTTTTCTCCAAATTGGGTAAAAATAAGTAAAAATCACAAGGGGTAAGTCCAGCAGGTTTATCCAATCTAGGCCTTTATTGAAAAATCACAAGGGGTAAGTCAAGCAGTTTTATCCAATCAGGGCCTTTAAAATAAAAAAAATCACAAGGGGGTAAGTCCAGCAGTTTTCTCCAATTTGAGCCAAAAATAAGTAAAAATCACAAGGGGTAAGTCCAGCAGTTTTGGCCAATCTGGGCCTTTAAATTGAAAAAATCACAAGTGGTAAGTCCAGCAGTTTTCTCCAAATTGGGACTTTAAATTGAAAAAATCACAAGGGGTAAGTCCAGCAGTTTTCTCCAATTTGGGCAAAAAATAAGTAAAAATTACAAGGGGCAAGTCAAGCAGTTTTATCCAATCTAGGCCTTTAAATTGAAAAATCACAAGGGGTAAGTCCAGCAGTTTTCTCCAATTTGGGCAAAAAATAAGTAAAAATCACAAGGGGTAAGTCCAGCAGTTTTATCCAATTTGGGCAAAAAATAAGTAAAAATCACAAGGGGTAAGTCAAGCAGTTTTATCCAATCTGGGCCCAAAATAAGTAAAAATCACAAGGAGTAAGTTCAGCAGTTTTCTCCAATCTAGGCCTTTATTGAAAAATCACAAGGGGTAAGTCAAGCAGTTTTATCCAATCTGGGCCTTTAAAACAAAAAAAATCACAAGGGGTAAGTCCAGCAGTTTTCTCCAATTTGGGCCAAAAATAAGTAAAAATCACAAGGGGTAAGTCCAGCAGTTTTGGCCAATCTGGGCCTTTAAATTGAAAAAATCACAAGGGGTAAGTCCAGCAGTTTTCTCCAATTTGGGCAAAAAATAAATAAAAATCTCAAGGGGTAAGTCCAGCAGTTTTCTACAATTTGGGCAAAAAATAAGTAAAAATTACAAGGGGCAAGTCAAGCAGTTTTATCCAATCTAGGCCTTTAAATTGAAAAATCACAAGGGGTAAGTCCAGCAGTTTTCTCCAATTTGGCCCAAAAATAAACAAAAATTCGCAAGGGGTAAGTCCAGCAGGTTTTTCCAATTTGTGTCAAAAATTGAAAACAACACAAGGGCTATAAGCCAAAAATTGAAAAAATCATCCGGGGTAAGTCCAGCAGTTTTATAAAATTTAGACAGTTGACCTGAAAGATTGCTCATTACTACCTAATTTAAATATGCAAAGTAGGTCACTTCTGGCATGAAACTCTTGTCCGATTTTGGGTATGTCATCAATAACCACCTAATAAACAATAATCAACAATAAAACAAACTTTTGCAAGTAGTGTGACTCAATAGTCTAAATCTGGTCCTCTAACATGCCACATGGTGATACTTTACTACTCTAACAAAAAGTAAACACACAATTTTAAATCAGGTTTTCATTTAGATTTTGTAAGTGTTAACCCCTTAATTGCGACTCTAAAAAATATTACATGGGCATCTGTATACATAAAATCAATTCAACTAAAAAATTGTGTATTTTAAAAGTTTTTTTGATAACACTTCACATAGCGCTTTATCATCGGTCATCTGTAAAGCTCGATACATCTCTCCCTTTAATCCCAGAATAAACCGATACTTGTTAATTACAATAATTAACACCATACACAATAGTTTGCATGTTACTGTTGGTCTTATTTCGCATCATGGCTTAACTCACATAATTTAACAAAATACTTGATGACACATCTCATCCTAGTAAACAATTTGCAAATAATACATACTTCTTTGCTTTTATAAGCTGGAACTTTCAAGTTTTACTACAGTATCATATTCAAGTAAATTGAGATGAGTAAACACAACAAATAAATGATAATATTTATTCATCTTCCACCCAACTGCAAAGTTGTACTTGAGCGCGCATAGACAAAATACATGTTTTTATATATTAATGACACTTTGCTATTTGATTCAAACTGCGCATTGCATATGTGGCATGTTGCTGTGAGGGTTAGGTGTTAATAGTTAAATATTATATAGTGAGTGATATTTGTTATGGTATTAGTGCTATTGGTTAAAGTTAGAGTGTTACGTTAGTGCAGGGTTAGCGTGAGGAGTGCAGAGTTCGGTTTCACAAAACACCAAGATTCACCTAAAGACAAGTTGTCAATATTACCATGGTGATTAGTACAAATTTTGTACTATGGCATCACACGATGCCAAGTAACCAAGACTGAACTTATTGTCTTAAGCTCTTTGTGAAACTGAGCCACGGTGTTGTGATTGCTGCCAATGTGTTGACATGGCAACAGGAGTCTGGGTGCCGGCTTAATTACATAGAGCTACATGCTTAAGCACACAAAATGACTAAAAACATTATGAAAAGCAATATTTTCTATTAAAGTAGCTCTATGAAAATTGGGCCCTGCTCAACGCGCATTCCACGAATACACGCATTTGTCTTTTTTTTGCGCTCAAGTACACTTTTACCACACTTCATTGAATATGATAATTATTTAGCTAGCCAAGAATAACTTTGATATAACCCTTCAAAATGGAATCTATTTTGTATAAACATTTTGTCACAAGATTGTCTGGTTTTCTACCTTCATAAAATAAATTTGTTCGACTAACCCTGAGCTTTTCTTGCCATGATTTCTGGCATTTCTGAGCAAAGTGGTAACTCCCCTTGCAATTACTGTTAACAGTTTCACTCATTAAGTTATTTGTAGTCAAACGGTCTTAGCAAGAAAAAAACACATTTTAAATGATGCGCATATTTCACTATTTGGTATCCTAGTATTCCTTTACTTCTCTTTACCAAAGCTATACAATCTTTAGAGTTGTATTCCTAACTGTTCCGACACCATCAAAATCCAATGGGTATTGTACTTGAGTTTAATGAATTTAGTGATCCATGATAAACAAACATTGCTTGGCATGAGGGCCAGGCATGCCAATTTTAATTCAACTGATGCGAGTACAGAGCGCATTGTAAAATAGGAGTTTGATGGAGTCAAGAAAAGCCAATCGAGTAAACAATAATCTTAGGCTGTTACTGTGGTAGTGGCTTGATCACCATGGTAACATGCATGAGCAGCAGGATGCCATAGCAACAGCAACATACATCGCCGTGTGGCTGTAACACTGGCGCGGACTAGATGGTCCTCTCCTCTTCATTATAGTAAAATAAATGGCGCCATCATTGTCCGAATTATATCAGTTGAACCTCATCTGACTAGACTCTAAAAAGTCTTTCTTCTTCAGCGACCTTCCAAAAAAAGTCTTAGTTACAATTGTAGCGTCAACATCACAACACGAGTTGTACTTGTAGCGGAGATATATAGTCTTTCTGCAGTTAACAAATGGCAACGTTTCAATATGCGCAAGTTACACATGTAGCATCAATATCAACTTGTAGCGGAGACTTGGTAAACTTGACAAAGTCTTTCAGCTGATGGCACAAGTCCAAAAAACGACGGTTTGGCTTAAAATCCATACATCTGTTTGACAGTTGAACATTATCAGGCTAGGGTCGACACAGTCTTTCTTCCATGGGGACCTTCCAAAAAGCGTTTTGTAAGTTCAAATTGTAGCGGAGAGTCACCTTGCTAAACTTGGCATAGTCCTTCAGCAAGGGGCACGCAGTCCACAGAAAACATTGGTTACACTCAACATCCTGAAGTCACTTTAGGAGTGAAGCAGAGAATCATGGCTAGACTTGACGTCGTCCTCCCTCAGACAGTGGCATTGATTAGCCTCAAGATTGGTTGTAGGTCATCTTCAGAGCGCATCTTCTCAATCTGTAGAAAAAAAAGAAAAAACAATTGATAACGAATTGGGGTAGTACAAGAATCAGTTGTTCCGAGGAATAAAATATGAATGTAAAGGGAAATTCCCCCCACCCCCACTCAAATCAGTAGATCTTCTTGTCTTGTCATTATAGACAAACAAACTAGTTCATTTTACAACCTAATTCATAAGTTGTTTCTCTTCGGTGGTTGTGTGGTGTTCATACTTGTTGCAGAATGTTAAACAATACAAATTAGTACTTTGGTTGTTGGGTTACAAATCTTTACTTCTTAAAAGAATTGTTTGCGATGGATTCTTGATAACATTGTGGGCATTGTAAGACAGTGCCCACGGCTGGTGGTCATGCTTGTTGCAGAATCTCAAACGCTAAGTATTTTGACTGCTGGTTACAAAGATGCTATGTCAGATTTTTGGCCGATTTGACCCAAAAATTTTGATTTAACATTCAATAGGTATTTCGTTGGGGGTCGAGAAAGTTACAAGCTTTCATTTGAGCCATTGCGCTAAAAAGTCCGCCAAGTGAAATAAAGTGCTCAAAATTAGTTTTTGTCGCGATCTCGACAAATATCACGTGACCAATTCTTATGTGTTTTATAAGAAACAAATTAATTTTTTTTCATGGTTCCTGACCATTAAAAGTAAAAGTAATTTTTTTTTCGTTAGAGCCTGTGATACTCTTTGAAATACTATTAACTCCCAAAAAAATTCATTTTTTTTTAAATGTTTGGGGCAAAAAATCTGAAATAGCATCTTTAAGAGTTTTGTTTGAGCGATTGCAAATATTCCTTGTTTTGCTGCATATTTCGTTTGTCATTCCAAAGTTATCGATATGTCAGACTTGAAATAGTCCTACAGGGCCCAATTTCATTGAGCTGCTAAGCAAAAAAAAATTGCTTACCATGACATTTCTTCCTTGATAAAACAGGATTACCAACCAAAATTTCCATTTGTTGCATTGCTCGTTAGTGGGTAGCCTACTTATCCTGAAAATCATGTGGACATTTTGGTTGGAAATCCGTTTTTATCAAGGCAAACATTTTATGCTAAGCAAATTTCTGTGCTTAGCAGCTCTATGAATATAGGCCCAGGTTGTGGCACAAAATTTGAAAAGGATGGGTTAACATCAACATCTCTACTCACCTCATCAGTTAAATTTGTAGTCAGTGAAAATCGTCTGGCTTGATTTAACACAGTCCTTCAGTTGGTGGAACCCAGTCCAAAAAGCATCGATTGAAGCCTCAAGATTGGTATTGTGCCATCTCCAAAAGGCATCTTCACAATCTGTAAAAAATAAACAATATTTAAAGAATATTTTTGAGCAAATCTTTTGATACAAGAATAATATATTTTGGGGAATAGTTCAGTCTGAGTGAAATCATGTGTGAGGAACCTCTTCTCCAGCTCCAATCAGCTCTTCAAGTAGTTGGTTAAAACTTATAATTATATGAACAATTTTGGAGCTGGCAATCGCTCAATAAACATGGTCTGCGCTGTGATGTTTGGCATGTTTGGGGATGCGCAATACGACGAGTAGTCTTTGGACAACCAATTATTTTTTACTCAGTACACATTGCCACAAGTGGACATTGAATCAACAGTGTGCAGCGGGTAGTAAAACACATGCAGCATCCTATGAGTGGATTTCACAAAGAGTTAAACACCTACCTGAGCGGAATATTTTCAACAGAAATTGTATTTTTACTTGTTTATAATGAACTTGTTCACCATTTTAATGTAATTTTGATATGTGTACACTTCTGAACTTTTCGTAATTATCGATTAAAAAGTCAGGCCCCTGCATTGTACCTAAAGGTTTTTAAAAAAACTAAAAACACTTCTGCCGTTGAGAGCGGGCGTCAAAGGACAGTGCCGCTGACATCCTTTGTGGGAGTTTGCTTTACGCTGAAACAAAGAGGCTTTATCTACTTATGACGTTTTGAGAGTGATTACGTAACAGGGCTCTTCACAAATCTTGCAGAAAAGCTCTGGACATAAGGTCATACAAAATGATTGTTTTTTTACACAATTGAAACTTATTTATAATCATATGACTCGATTTCCTTATTCATCGAAAATATTTTAAGTGGAATTCAGCAAAGTTCACGACTTGACATTTTCGTTCTGGCAGGTCTTTAAGACTAGTCTTATCTCAAGTAAGGACAAATTACTCATTCTAACTTAGGACTATTCTCAAATTATAGGTTTTTCTTTGTGAAATCGACCCCGGGTGTTTGTTTTTCTTTTTGTGTGTGTTTTTTATTTCTCAACAGCTTTACCTATTTTAATGAAGTTTCCACCAGTTGGGTGTATGGCGTGTTTAATTCCAAACTGATGATAAGGATATAGGATAGGACACAATCTTTTGAAACTTTGAGTTAAAAGTGTCAAAATGCTGATTCTGAAACATAAACTCCTGTGCCTATTTTGTGGGATGAACATCCTCTTCTCAGACAAGTTTTAGAATGTTTTGTGTACTTACCAAGCATTCTGTTGTGGACTCTTTGCTCCTGTATTATCTATCGATGCTCATCCAAACATGTTCGGTTGTTTGCACCACTCCCTGTACCCTCAAATGGTTGCTTATCCAATCAGGTCCACTTGTAGTCACCATACACCCTTTATTTCTCAATGATGCTCATCCAAATCCTCATCGGTTGTGTCACCACTCCACAAGAGACTGCTTCACTGAGGGTCAATTTAGTAGGCACAAATTAGTCTCCATTTTACATTATACTATATAAAATAAAATGCAAGATCTGGGGTCGATTTCACAAAGAGTAGGACTAGTCCTAACTTAGGAGATATACAAATTGCATGGATAGTCCTAAGTTAGGACGAGTAACTGGTCCTAACTCGAGATAAGACTAGTCCTAACTCTTTGTGAAATCCACCCGACTTGTTTTGTTTCAGGTGGGATGTCAATTTGCTATTCTTTCATGCTCCTTGTTGTTCCAGCAAATCATAAACGATACTTCAACGCACTTTGACTGCTAGTTGCCTTAAACGCACTTTGACTGCTAGTTGCCTTAAACGCACTTTGACTGCTAGTTGCAACTTATTTATTTAAGACTTTGTTTGCCTTCTAAAAGATTGTTTGATAGATTAAAAATCAAACCTTTGGTTGCAAGTTTCTTTATACATATATAATTATAAATTTGCTAGACTTGTAATAGTTTCCTCATTTGGTGGCAGAAAGTACATTGGTTCGACTCGCAATTGAAGTGGTTGGCGAGACTCATTAGGCTTGCCTTGGCACAAACCTTTAGTTGTTGGCACACAGTCCAGTGTCATTTAGCCTCAATATCTGGACATCTCTTTATCAGTTCAAAAATGTAGCACAGATAGAATTGACACAGTTCTTCTGCAGATGGACGCACTCTGTCCAAAAAGCATTGATAGTAGCCTCCTCAACATTGTGTGTCGGTTATCTCCAGGAGACACCATCGTCTTAATCTGTGGTTGTGGTTAAAAAAAATGATGTCATGAAAGGTTCTTTTTTGTAATTAAAATTACACCTTTTAAACACAAGCAACAATTGTTTGACAAATGATTTGGTCTGAATGCTTTTATGTTCGAGAAAATTTTCCCCCGCGCTCCAATCAGGACCTAATTTCACAATCTTTCATATTGGTCAACATTTGTTTCTGCTTAGCAGCAATGAGAGGGATACCAGTTACACACTGAACATGTGACAAGGTATAGTTTGGCCTGTAACCTTGTTCTAATAATAATAAGCATGATACTGCTGTGCTTAGCTACTTTATGTGCTTAAGCGGCTGTATGAAATTGGGCGTCTGATGAGACAGCCTTCACTTCATTTTGTTTTGTAAACTTTGACCTGCTACTTTAATTAAGTTTTCCACCAGTTTGTTGTGTGATGACTTTATTGCAAGCTAAAGGATGAAAATGATTGTATTCTTTTTGCAAATCAAAGATTAAAAATCTTCAGAGCAAATTTTGAAACAGTTACTACTTTTTAAAACATGTTGAATGAAACGCCTCAATTAAAGAAAAGTTGAAGGAGTTTTGTTTTTTGGCGTACTTACTTGGCGTACTGTTTTTGACTCTTTGAACCTGTGCACCCTAGAAATGATCATCCAAATGGGTCTGGCGTCTATCGTCAAAGCTCTGTAAGAGACCGCTGGATCTCCCCCGTTTCCTCCGACGATGCTTATCCAAACAGGTCCGGTTGTAGAAAGGAGACTACTAAACTGAGGGAACATTTAGTTGAAATTAGCATTTTCATATCTTGGTAATTAACTGCAAGTACTCAAAGGAGGCTGACAAGGGTGTTTTTTTTCTTCCATTATTATCTCGCAACTTCAACGACCAGTTGAGCTCAAATTTTCACAGACCTGTTTGTTATTTTATGCATATGTTGAGATACACCAAGTGAGAATACTGGTCTTTGAAAATTACCAATAGTGTCCAGTGTCTAATTCTTTACCTCGGTGGTTTTGGTCGGTCTTTCCATCTGAAGAGATTCTTGTGGAGAAATTCAAACCTCATCACTTTATTTTTGTTTTGTTTTGTTGAAAGTTTCAAATTCCTTACAAATTATCAATAAACAAAGTTTAGATTTTCCAAAATCCTTGGCGTAGCTATTCCATTTTTAAGGTGGTCCATTTTGTAGTTCTTCATAACAGTAGCGTTTACCCACAAATAAATAAACTGATACATTACCAAAGCTTGTGCATGATGACCACAGTCCCTGGTGGTGTGCATCAACTCAGCTCAGTCAAGATCAAGTTCACCATAAACATTACCTGGGACCTCAATACTTAACCAGCCGATGTCTCCCGTGCACAATTATTTGCTGCAATCAGGATTAACTGCTAACGACCTGTAAAAAACAATTAATATGGTTGTTGCCAGTAGAGGAATACAAGTTAGAGCTATGGGGAAAGAATGATAAGTTCCATGTTGCAAAACAGAGCCCCACAAGTCTTTTTATTTCTAGGGGAATTTCCCCACTTTGGAACAAGTTTCCGCTGTCAGTCAAGTCTAATGTCTCCTTGTCAGTTTTTAAGACTCTTTCAGTTTTTAACTGTGGGTGGGTTTTAGGGGACATTCCCTGTACCAGGACGACTTTGTATAAGGTGCTGATGGTCACCTGTTCCTTCTTGCCACTCACTGGCTTGGTACTTTTAACTATTTTCCTTCTTTGTACTGAAGAAGGTCCAGTTTGGATCAAAAGCTAAGGCCATCTACCCAACTCGTTTTATGTATTGATTTGTATACACATATGCCAATGTAAAGTCGAATAAAACTAAACTAAAACTAGTCGTTCACGCCCGCCCCCCCCTCCCCTTTTACATAAAACCTTACCAGATACTTAACCTTTGATGCTTTGATTCTGCTGACCTCGGGTCACCACAACAGGACATCAAAGAGAGTTCCAACAAATTGAAGTGTCACTCATTTCTCCAAGAGTCTGTGAATTTTTTTATTTAGTCGCTATGAAAGAAAGACTGGTTAGTCGATGTAAAAGAAACGCTTTTTAGTCGCTGTAACAGAAAGGCTTGGAGGTCCCTGTGAAAAAAAAAAACGCTTGTTACTCGCTGTGAAAAAAAAATGCTTATTAAAAAAAACGCTTGCTACTTGCTGTGAAAAAATCGCTCGTTAGTCGCTGGAACATAGAAGCGGCTGTAAAACAAACGCTTGTTAATCACTGTGAAAGAAACGCTTGTTAATCACTGTGAAAGAAACGCTTGTTTATCGCTGTGAATAAAACGCTTGTTTATCGCTGTGAATAAAACGCATGTTAGTCGCTGTGAAAAAAACGCTTGTTAGTCGCTGTTAAAAAAACCCTTGTGAATTGCTGTGAAAAAAAAGTTTGTTAGTCGCTGTCGAAACGTTTGTTATTCGCTGTGAAAGAAACGCTTGTTAATCGCTTTGAAAGAAACGCTTGTTAATCGCTTTGAAAGAAACGCTTATTAGTCGCTGCGAAAGAAACGTTTGTTAGTCGCTGTGAAAGAAACGCTTGTGAGTTGCTCTGAAAGAAACGCTTGTTAATCGCTGTGAAAGAAACGCTTGTTAATCACTGTGAAAGAAACCCAATGCTGTGAAAAACGCTTGTTAGTCGCTGTGAAAAAAACGCTTGTTAATCGCTGTAAAAAAACACTTTGTTTGTTCGCTGTGGAAAAAAGCTTGTTAGTTGCTGTGAAAGAAACGCTTTTGTTAGTCACTGTGAAAGAAACGCTTGTCATTTTTTAGTCGCTGTAAAAAAACCGCTTGTTAATCACTGTGAAAGAAACGCTTGTCATTTTTTAGTCGCTGTGAAAAAAACGCTTGTTAAACTCTGTGAAAGAAATGCTCGTTAGTCGCTGTGAAAAAAACGCTCGTTAGTCGCTGTGAAAGAACACTTGTTAGTTGCTCTGAAAGAAACGCTTGTTAATCGCTGTGAAAGAAACGCTTGTTAATCACTGTGAAAGAAACCCAATGCTGTGAAAAACGCTTGTTAGTCGCTGTGAAAAAAACGCTTGTGAATTGCTGTGAAAGAAACGTTTGTTAGTTGCTGTCGAAACGTTTGTTAGTTGATGCGAAACGTTTGTTATTCGCTGCGAAAGAAACACTTGTTAATCGCTTTGAAAGAAACGCTTGTTAATCACTTTGAAAGAAACGCTTGTTAATCGCTGTGAAAGAAACGCTTGTTAGTCGGTGTGAAAGAAACGCTTGTTAGTTGATCTGAAAGAATCGCTTGTAAATCAGTGTTAAAGAAACGCTTGTTAATCGCTGTTAAAGAAACGCTTGCTGATCGCTGTGAAAGAAACGCTTGTTAATGCGCTTTGAAAGAAACGCTTGTTAATCGCTTTGAAAGAAACGCTTGTTAATCGCTGTAAAAGAAACGCTTGTTAGTCGCTGTGAAAGAAACGCTTGTTAATCGCTTTGAAAGAAACGCTTGTTAATCACTTTGAAAAAAACGCTTGTTAATCGCTTAGAAAAAAACGCTTGTTAAGCGCTTTGAAAGAAACGCTTGTTAATCGCTTTGAAAAAAACGTTTGTTAATCGCTGTGAAAGAAATGCTTTTTAGTCGCGGTGAAAGAAACGCTTGTTAACCGCTGTGAAAGAAACGCTTGTTAACCGCTGTGAAAGAAACGCTTGTTAATCGCTTTGAAAGAAACGCTTGTTAATCGCTGTGAAAGAATTGGTGTTAATCGCTGTGAAAGATACGCTTGTTAGTTGCTGTGAAAGATACGCTTGTTAATTGCTGTGAAAGAAACGCTTGTTAATCACTGTGAAAGAAACGCTTGTTAATCACTGTGAAAGAAATGCTTGTTAATCGCTTTGAAAAAAACCCTTGTTAACCGCATTGAAAAAAAACGCTTGTTAACCGCTGTGAAAAGAACGCTTTTTAGTCGCTGTGAAAGAAGCGCTTGTTAACCGCTGTGAAAGAAACGCTTGTTAGTAGCTGTAAAAAAACGTTTGTTGTTTGCTGTAAAAAAAAACAATTGTTAGACCCGGAAACTTAACCTCTGCTGCAAACACCTGACCTCACAGCCAGTCACTCGAGGGACATCAAAGGGAGAGACTTCTCAAGTTGTGGCTTTACTGATGACTGGGTAGCTCTTAATCTTGCTTCAAGATTGAGTATCTTTGAATCAAGACTAAGACTTACACCAGTCATATCTTTTATACTTTACCAATAGCCAATGATCGGGACATCAAAGGGAGAGACTTCTCAAGTTATGGCTTTACTGATGACTGGGTAGCTCTTAATCTTGCTTCAAGATTGAATATCTTAGAATCAAGACTAAGACTTACACCAGTCATATCTTTTATACTTTACCAATAGCCAATGATCGGGACATCAAAGGTAGAGTCTTCTCAAGTTGTGGCTTTACTGATGACTGGGTAGCTCTTAATCTTGCTTCAAGATTAAATATCTTAGAATCAAGACTAAGACTTACACCAGTCATATCTTTTATACTTTACCAATAGCCAATGATCGTGCTGAAAGAGAGCAATAATCATCTACTTTTTTTAATCAAAATGCACATTTCTTCGATACTCTAGGCCTAGACTGGACGCTGTGAAAGAAACGCTTGTTAGTTGCTGTGAAAGAAACGCTCGTTAGTCGCTGTAAAAGAAACGCTTTTTAGTCGCTGTGAAAGAAACGCTTTTTAGTCGCTGTGAAAGAAACGCTTTTTAGTCGCTGTGAAAAGAACGCTTGTTAGACCCGGATATACTTAACCTCTGCTGCAATTACCTGACCTCACATCCAGTCACTCCAGGACATCAAAGGGAGAGTCTTCTCAAGTTGTGGCTTTACTGATGACTGGGTAGCTCTTAATCTTGCTTCAAGATTATCTTAGAATCAAGACTAAGACTTACACCAGTCATATCTTTTATACTTTACCAATAGCCAATGATCGGAACATCGAAGGGAGAGACTTCTCAAGTTGTGGCTTTACTGATGACTGGGTAGCTCTTAATCTTGCTTCAAGATTGAATATCTTAGAATCAAGACTAAGACTTACACCAGTCATATCTTTTATACTTTACCCAGAGCCAATGATCGTGCTGAAACAGAGCGTTATCCATTTACATTTTTTTCAAAAGGCACATGTTTTCAATACTCTAGGCCTAAAGTACACACTGGGTTACCACCCATACAAACCCAAACATTGGTGGTGTCAATTTTCCTCTCGGATGATCTGCTCCATTTTTCTTCTTCTCCTGCCTTTTTTCTCTTTCTCTTTCTTCTTCTTTTTCTTCTTTCTTCTTTCTGTGTCTTTATCGCAGCGCTGGCAAATAAATAGCTTAGAGAAGTTTTTTGCATTTTGCTTATTTTTTACGCATATTTCTTATTCTTTTTGCATTTTGTATTTTTTTAAAAGACCTTCAACTTGTTTGTATTTTGTAACAGGTCCCCCTTACTCCTAAATTATTATTTGAACCTTTGTTTAATGGGCAATGGTCAGGGGATGTTGTTTACTTATTGAATTGATGTTATGCTGATATTCGGATGGTAAATATTAATTTAGCTCTAGTCTAAATTGTCTATTTACTACTCCAAAATCAAACACTAATCAATGTTTAATGGGACTGACAATCGTTGACAATTGTCTAAGACATTTTTTGGTGGGTTTAGGGAGGAGTTGTTTAATTTCTCAGGGCTATAGCCCTTCTAAAGACATGGTTACCTCTAAGATATTTGGTGGGTTTTGGGAGGGGTTGTTTAATTTTCCAGGGCTATAGCCCTTCTCGTTCTGCATTTAAAGTTGTTTTTGTTAGACTGATACGGTTCACCTTTGTCCCCTTCCCTTAATTGTTTAATAATGTGCATTTTTCGTGTCATTTAATAAGCTACTTATGTATTTGTTATTTATAGTTTCACCTGTGTAATGTTATACACCGAGTGTAAATAAATGGGAAAAACTCATCCAAAGGTCTCCGCCGTCTCCAATTTTGTACCGTGCATGTGACAGTCAGGGGATGTTGTTTACTTATTGAATTGATGTTATGCTGATATTCGGATGGTAAATATTAATTTAGCTCTAGTCTAAATTGTCTATTTACTACTCCAAAATCAAACACTAATCAATGTTTAATGGGACTGACAATCGTTGACAATTGTCTAAGACATTTTTTGGTGGGTTTAGGGAGGAGTTGTTTAATTTCTCAGGGCTATAGCCCTTCTAAAGACATGGTTACCTCTAAGATATTTGGTGGGTTTTGGGAGGGGTTGTTTAATTTTCCAGGGCTATAGCCCTTCTAAAGACATAGTTACCTCTAAGACATTGGTGGGTTTTGGGAGGGGTTGTTTAATTTCCCAGGGCTATAGCCCTTCTAAAGACATGGTTACCTCTAAGACATTTGGTGGGCTTTGGGAGGGGTTGTTTACTTTCCCAGGGCTATAGCCCTTCTAAAGACATGGTTACCTCTAAGACATTTGGTGGGTTTAGGGAGGGGTCGTTTAATTTCCCAGGGCTATAGCCCTTCTAAAGCCATGGTTACCTCTAAGACATTTGGTGGGTTTAGGGAGGGGTCGTTTAATTTCCCAGGGCTATAGCCCTTCTAAAGACATGGTTACCTCTAAGACATTTGGTGGGTTTAGGGAGGGGTCGTTTAATTTCCCAGGGCTATAGCCCTTCTAAAGACATCCTCTAAGACATTTGGTGGGTTTTGGGAGAAGTTGTATTATTGCCCTAATTCTAAAGACATAAATTGACCTGTTATTAAGTTTTGTATAAGCATTGCGCTATTTTTAATATAAAATCACAACAATTTTAAATAAACATAACAACTGATGACTTGAAGTATCAACCCAACAAAAATTTCCAGTAAGACTAGTCTCCTAACTAACAAGCATCACTGGCATCGACCAATATGCAAATTAAGAAACCCCGAGGAAACTCTGAAGAGGTCACCTTGAAATCTCTACTGGCAAGGACACATCAACAAGATCGACGAACGTTGGGGCGGGGGCACAACGGGGGTTGGACTCTGCAAGAGAGCGGGTTAGATCTTCTCTTACCCTTCGCTGACTTCACACACCTCTTTTACACCTTAAGGTCAACCTGCGTTTTCCGACCTCCACTATAGCGCTCTTTTAATTATGTAACTTTGTTTTTCGTTACTTTTAGAAAATGTCCCAATAATTTTGCAGTTTTGGAGCTGAAAAATTATAACGATTCAGTTCAAATAAAAAAAACATGAGAACACTCATGAATTGGGTTTTCCCCCTGTAGCGCTGTTTAATAATGTAACTTTGTTTTTTGTTCTAGCAGTTTTAAACTAATGATAACATTCAGTTCAATTAAAAAATCATCGTTTAAACACATGAATTTGGGGGAAAAAAATTCTCTTGTACTACGTCAAAAAATGAAGTGTAATAACGTTGCGTCTCTGAAATACAGTTGCTCAGGAGAATTAAAAACAATATTATAAATAACTAAATTCCAAAATCTATCGAAGAGATGAATTACAAAAACAAAGTTACGAGTGGAGATTGGATTTTGCCAAGTTTTCCTTACCTGAATCCGGCGATGACTCCAGCGAGGACTCCAGCGTTGACTCCAGATCCACAGATAACACACACCCAAACCACACATCCATAGATAAAAACTGCCATCTACTGGTCACAGACTCTCGAGAGTCTTCAGCACAAAAAGATGTTCTCTCTATACTTTCTCGCCATCTCTGACCTGATTAAAAAAAAAAAATATTATTTTTTAATCAGAATTTAGCGAATATTTGAAGCTTCATTCCCTTTAAAAATAGTATAGGTGCACCCCCCAATTCAACAAAATTTCATTCATCGCGCTTTACTCTCTTTTACATCCTGTGGGTGTCTCAGTTGTTCTGTTTGCTAGGTTATCCACGATAAAAGTTAAAGCCTACAATACCTAAAGGAAGTTGCCTTGGATCGGTCGAGTTGGTCTTTCAAAAGCGTTTGTAACCGTTTGTTATAAAATGCATATGATTGGAAAGATAATTTAAAAGTAGAATATAATGATTCACACAAGTATCACTCGAAATTGCATTTTCCTCTTCCTTTTATTAGTCGACAAACACCGTTGGCCATTTATTGGAGTCAAATCGTGTTAGTTCGCCAAGTAAAAGGAAAACCAAGCAATTTTGAGGCAAATGTGTGTGGATCATTGTATTCTAGTTTACAACATCTTTCCAACCATATGCATTTTATAACAAACGGGTTACAAATGCTTTTTATAGACCAACTCGTCCGATCCAAGGCAACGTGTTCCTTAAATATATTCACTGTCACAGGCCTGGAATTTCATCTTTACAAGGGTAGGACCATTTTCATTTTGCAACATGGAAAACATTTGACAAGGGGAACCAAGGTCATGGTCTCCATTGCTTCTGTATATTTCCAAATAAAAGTTTGATAACCTTGAAATGAAAACAAAAATGTCTTAAGATTGTCTGCCCAGGTGTTTCTGTTGTCCTCTTTAGGGTGTCGTGGCCGAGGGGATAAGAGCACCGAACTCAAGCTCTGGTGCTTCTGTTCAGCAAAGTGTGGGTTCGAATCCCGGTCGTGAAACTTGTGTCCCTGAGAAAGACACTTAACTATAATTGCTTCTCTCCACCCAGGGGTAAATGGGTACCTGCGAGGGCAGAGATGGTTCTTGTGATTGATTTAGCCGAGTAGCGCGTATTAATGTTGCACAAGGCTGTATACTCCCCACCAGGGAGCTGAGATGGTTTAAGGAGTGATTTAAGGCCCAGTGACCAGGGGTAATAATGTGAAGCGCTTTGGGACGCCCTCCGGGTGTGAAAAGCGCTATATAAAAACAGGTTATTATTATTATTTATTTCTGCTAAGGTTTGCAGTTAATCTCTTGAAACAAAGTGTCTGCTAAATCTAAGTAGTCAGCCTGGTTCAACAAATGTTTTCAATCAGCATCGTCTATTTTAATTTATCCACTCTTCTGAACTGATGGGCAGCTATCTTTTCATTCAAACTGCTTTACTTAGAGACTTTAGGCAAGACTAGTGAAGAAATGAACATCAGAATATCTGCCTATAGGCCTTTATGAGAAAATATAAAGTAGAAACGACACAACATAGAAACAAATTTGACTGCAATCATTTGAAAAATATTTGCCCATTAATTTTTATGAAATTGAAAATGGTAAACCTCTTGCTGTTGGCTTTTATAAAACTGAACAATCTTTTCAACTACTGAAAGTAAATTGCCTTGTTGAACCATAAACTGGCAAACTGTTATAGATTATGAAGCAACATTTTCAAACAAAAATAAATGAGCCAGTTGTTAAATTAATGAATTTTGGCAAGAAAAAAAACCCAGATGAGATTTCTAACTTGAGGATTTGTGAACTTCATCATTACAGCAACTCACCTTTCGATGTCTGGTTCCACATGGCCATCTTCCCTTGGCAGAGTGTTACAACCAGGTAAAACCTTACACTGGTCAGACAGAGTCCATGAAAAGATCTAAAAGACCTGCAAGGGGAAAAAAGAGTTTAATTATCATGGGAGAAAGAAGTGTTGACTTTATTGGACACTAGTAATTACTCAAAGTAATTATTAGCATAAAACCTTACTTTGTAACGAGTAATGGAGAGCTGTTGAAACAGATCCCTCTGAAGTAGCGTAGTTTTAACTTAACTTTGAATTTGATTTTGAGACCTCAAAATTAGGTTTTGAGGTATCAAAATAATTGAATCTGAAAGCACACAACTTGTGCAACAATGGAGTTTTTTGCTTCCATTAGTCTCTCGCAACTTTGGCAACCAATGGAGCTCAAATTTTCACAATTTTTTTTATTTTAATATGCATATATTGAGAGACACCAAGTGGAAAGACTGGTCTTTGGCAATTACTAAATTAGAGTTAAGTGTCTTTAAGATTGACTCCCCCAAGTCTAGTGATTAACTTCCAATTCTTCCAAGTCATACCTTGTCAATAGTGCTTGTTCAAATGAAAACAGTTTACATGTAAAAAATCTGAAGAAAGTTGTATCCCGTTAAAACTCTTTTTTTCTAACTTAAAGTTTTAAGATAGAAGCCCTGCAATATAGTGGAATTTTATACCAAATTCAATGTCTTTAAGACACTATTTAGTGTTAGTATCAAATGCAACAAAGCCTGACCCAAGTTCACTTGACTGGTCTCATTATTTCAAGACCACTAACGCATAAATTATACTCTCAGAAAGACACCAGTGTTTCAAGTCAAGTATTTTTCAGTCGAGTATCAAGTACTGCCGAGTACTGAATGGGTGAACGAGTAGTACTACTCAAGTTTGAGTACTTTGGTCACTGAGTACAAGTGTCAAGGTACCAAGTTTCCCGATATCCCAGCACGGAGTTGCTTGGATTTGAATCAAAGACCTCCGGCTTAGTGTGCCGGTGCTCCACCAACTGTTTTGGGTACTATTTGGGTATTATAACACCCCTTACCCATATTCTGCCTTTTCATTGGTTTAGAGTGCGTCACATGATATGTCTTAGTTTTACTAGACGACGTGCAGTACCCAGACGTCCGTTGCGTAAACCAGGATGATAAATTAATAGTCTGTGTAACCATTTCGGATTACATGACACACATGCAGCACAGTAAAAGTTTTCGCAATCTGTATTCGCGTCGTCTGTGGATTGTAGCATTCAGGTCTGTAACTTAATAGTAGTAATTACATATGTTTAGGGTGTTATAAAACAAATATTGACTGCTTTTACTTGTGCAATGGTATACAAATATTGACTGCTTCGAGTGCTATGGTTAAAACTATGACTCCCGAGGTGATCCCCGGAGCGTTCTATTTTCCCGAGGCGAAGCCGAGGGAAAATAGAACGCTCCGGGGATCACCGAGGGAGTCATAGTTTTAACCATTGCACGAGTCAAAGCAGTTAATATTTGTTTTATAACACCCCAAACATTTTTTAAGTACAATTAAGTCAAAGACCTGAATGCTACAATAAATCAAACCAACATACGATTTTTCTTAACTTCAACACTTTTGAACACGTTTTATTTTTAACTTTAATTCTTGTCACATAAAATTATTTAATAACTGTTATTATTGTTGCACTTTTGAACATGTTTTATTTTTAACTTTATTTCTTGTCACATAAAATTATTTAATAACTGTTCTTATTGTTGCACTTTTGAACATGTTTTATTTTTAACTTTAATTCTTGTCACATAAAATTATTTAATAACTGTTCTTATTGTTGCACTTTTGAACATGTTTTATTTTTAACTTTAATTCTTAACACATACAATTATTTAATAACTGTTCTTATTGTTGCATAAAATTAAAATTAACAATACATCCATGGAAGCGAAAAGAGCGGTTTGAGTCATTAATGTTCAGATTCTGTGTACTAGTAGTTGTACTAGTAGTAGCTTCAGTTGATGTTGTACTGTTGGGTGAAGCTGTTGGCACATTCATGATGTCTTGCAGTACACCTGCGCTTAGTATGGATTCCTCCTGTGATGATGTTAGAAACTGAGACAGACGTTGTTGATGTGGTTGATGTGTTGGACTTTGTGTGATTGTTGCTGGAGCGGAATGCGATGAAGAGGGCCTGGCTACAGACTCTTCCATGTTCATGGCTGCCGACAAAACAGAACTCATCTTACGTTTTTTGCTTTCACTAGTTCGGCTATAATTCTTGATACTTGACTCTGAGTGGTGACCCGATACTGTCATTATGTCTCTGGCTTCAAACCCGGCATTATCCAGAATGGTAACGCTTGTGGCACGGAAGCAATGGTTTGTGTACACTCGGCTGCATTTCGCTTCTATTGAAATAACTTTCAGTTTATTGCAAAGGGTGTTTTTGCCTACTGGAATATTGCAATACCATACCTCATCGGAGATGCCTGTTGAAGCATTGTCCCTCGGTCTCTGCCAAAGGAAATCACAGTTCGGGTGCAGTTTCTGCTTGTACAGTCTAAATGTCCGGACAGGGCAACGTGGGTTTCCTGGAATCTCATACATTACACCGGCCTGGCTTTTGTTATCATCGTTCTCCCTACTGTTTTTTGTCAGTTGATCCCGTTTCGTGATGAAGCTGAGCCCCTTGGAGTCTGTGTGCTCTTCAAAATCAGATTTTTTTAGGTCTCGAATGTTCTCTCGACCACGGTTACAATGATACATCATGACATCGATAAATACTTTATTCTGCAAACCAGCTGGTGTGTTAATGTCTGTGCGTGGAGATGCATTAATTTTATCCATGTCCTCTGGGGTGATAGGGTTCTTGTGTTGCACGCAGCCTTTCCCAAGTTTTTTCAGATTAACGAGAGTCGCCTTAAACGACTGGTTTGACCTTTCAAATGCTTTATCAATCACAATATCCATTGAGTTGGTTTCACGGTCCTTGAAATGTCTCTGTATACCATATCTAATTGTTTGTAAGCTCTTCTTACAATAGATATCGCCATTTACTTGCCGCACCTCCATGTAAAACCTTCGTAGGAAAGTATCCAGTTCTGCTGGGTTCATCCTGTCCACCTCCGATAAAGTGGTGTTTTTAACGTTGCAGTACTCTGACAGAATGTTAACGGTGTACTTCAAACTTCTCTTTGTACTGGGCGAATCTGCCAATTCAATCATCTCTTTCAACTCTTCCTCAGTAAGGAGAGCGAAGCGGGGGTTTTCCGCAGTCATCTTTAAAGAATTCACGGACGACACGAATGCAAATTTACACAAACCTTTACTCTGCTGCAACAAGTCATGTAATCTGAAATGGTTACAGACTATTTATCATCCTCGTATTCGTAACGTTCGTCGTACCACTGATCTCTATATACGCGCGTTGCATGTATATATAGATGTACAATGATTGGGTTCGTGTGGGTAAAGAGACGTCTGGGTGCTGCACGCCATGTGCTAGTCTGTCGGACTAGCGCACGGCGCCATGGGCTAGTCTGTCGGACTAGCGCATGGCAAACCGACGCACTATGACACGGCCGTCGTCTAGCAAAACTAAGACATGTCATGTGACGCGCTCTAAACCAATGAGCAGGCAGAATATTGGTAAGGGGTGTTATAATCAAAACTATGACTCCCTTGGTGATCCCCGGAGCATTCTATTTTCCCCCGGCTTCACCTCGGGAAAATAGAACGCTCCGGGGATCATCTCGGGAGTCATAGTTTTAACCATAGCACTCGAAGCAGTCAATATTTGTATACTAGTCAGAAGCAATCCAACCATTAAATGTCGTATAGCTAAAGTATCACACCCATGTTTCTGACAATGGAACTCACAAACAAAATGAGGCCTGGTGTCTTTTTACCTTTCAGGTTTGTGGACTTCATTGGAGCCATCCTTGCTCAATGTTTAGTAACGCCGTCGCCAATCATTATTTCTTCTAATGTCCTCCCGCTGTCATCGGGACACAACTTGAGATATTGAAGCCAACTTGAAGAAGCAAGCAACTGGAAGTTCAACAGAGAAATAAGCCCCGGTGCCGAGGGATTTGCTACAGCTATCTTCAAGAGAAAGCTGGGCCTCTTTCCCTGGAGCCTCTGGTCGCTCGAGCTCAACATCAATGTCGACAGTTTCGTAAAATTCAGTTCTCAACTCTGTGGCGACGTACTGAAGCAAATCACAAACTCTGATGCCATTACACTGCTGCCAAAAGAAAGCAAAACCACTTATTTTTAAAGAAAGTCCAGTCCTGAAGTTCCTTGAAGGCTACAACCTGTGTTGTGCCCACTGAATATAGCTAGATCTGTTGTCAAAAAAGGCATTGCATTCAAGTGCAGAATCATCTCATTTGCATAACAAAGAGATTTCGTACTGTTTAATAAAGTCTTGTTTTAAAGAATGCAGGAAAATTACAAGATGGCTGGAAACTGAGCAACGGTGTATGGCCTATACATATTTTGTCTGTGCTGTTCAGTACTTTAAACAAATTCAAATCAAAGCATGCAAGGGCGTGGTTGTGTGTGTTTTGTTGAGACAAGTTATTTTAACGAAAAAGAAAATGTGGTACCAATTCAGCATTTTATCTTATGTCATAACAGCACCTAAAAAAAAAAAATGCAACTATGAATTTTTCTGATTTGTGTTTATGTTAACCAGTACAGCTTGAGCTTTTTGTGTTACTTTTCATGAAAAACTATAAAAAACTTTTTGGCACAATGGAAATGCCTGTCAACACTGCAAAGAATAAAGTGTTTTACCAAATATAATTCTTCAAATTTTCTACATGACCAAGGTCTCATCTCAACAGTGTGCTTGACAATGGCAATGATGTCAATATGACAATGAGCTTCACAAACAATACTAGGCCAGGGTCTTTACCTTTCAGGTTTGTGGACTGCACACATGCGGCGGCTGAAGCAACTCCTTGCACAAACTGAAGCCATTTACACTGCTGCCAAAACAAAACCAAAATCATATATTTTTATGGAAAATGTTCAAATTGTGTGGTAAAAACATGACTTGGGGCCGGAAATTGACAAAATAATTAATCACAAGTTACCTTTAATTAGCTAATTTTTCAATCTCTCCGATTTGTTTCTATGTTACCCAGTACAGCTTGAGGAAGGGAACAATTTGTGGCAACCTTCATAAATTTTTGATATAACAGGGGCCAATGGCTTCAAGAATTTTTAAAATATTTAAACAAATTTTGGAAAATGCTTCTCAACACTGCAAAGAATAAAGACCTTTCCCAAAACATATTTTTGGATCTTTTTCTGCAAGAACAGTGTCTCATCTTAACAATATGTGGGCGATGAAGAAATTGGAGCACATTCCATGCTAGTTTTAAAGGCATTTTCAAAAGATCATGGTATATTTTGATCCTTAAAAAAATTCCATAAACTTAATGGTATAACCCACACATTACATATCCAATGATTAGCTTGGCAAGTTTTACAAAATGCAAAATGCTTAAAAAACGGAAAGTGGGGCATTGTGACAATGTTTCCCAAAGTGTACAAATATTTTTCCACAAGACTAACGTCCCATCTCAAAAGTGTGGTCGATCAGACTAAATTATCAGTCGATCAGATTTACAAATTATTTGGGCCATGGGTCTTTACCTTTCAGGTTTGTGGACTGCACACATGCGGTGGCAGAAGCCATCCTTGCTGGGCCGGGTACTGCAGCTCTAGTTACACGATTGGTTGGGTGTGCTCTGGTCCCACGGGCTGGGTGGGTCTGCTTTAGTCCCCGGTGGGCTGGTTGAGTGTGCTCTGGTCCCACAGGCTGGGTGAGTCTGCTTTGGTCCCACGGGCTTGGGTGGGCTGGTCCCTAGGGTTGGGTCCACCTGATCTAGTCCCTGGTGGGCGAGGTGGGTGTGCTCTATTCCCATGGGCTAGGTCCATCTGCTCTGGTCCCACAGGATGGGTGGGTTTGCTCTGGTCCTGTGGGCTGGGTGGGTTTGCTCTGGTGTCGTGGGCTGGGTGGATCTGCTCTGCATGGTAGTGTGGGCTGGGTCCATCTGCTCTTGCAGTGGAACAATGTTCAGTAACGCCGTCGCCAATCAGTATTTCTTCCCATTGTTATCGGGATCCAACTTGAAAGAGTGACACATTGAAGCCAACTTGACGAAGCAAGCAACTGGAAGCTCAACAGAGAAATAAGCCACGGTGCGGAGGGATTTGCTACAGCTATCTTCAAGAGAAAGCTTGGCCTCTTTCCCCGGAGCCTCTGGTCGCTCGAGCTCAACATCAATGTCGCAGTTCAGTTCTCAACTCTGTGGCGACACACTTAAGCATTGTACACGCACACTGAAGCCATTTACAATGCTGCCAAAATAGAGCAAAAATCATTATTTTATATGCAACATTAACAGTTAACTAGGTTTCTAATTCGGAAATAAAAAGAGTTTTTTTTTAGAGAGAGGGCTAGCAGGTTAGTACAGAGAGCCATTTGTTTATGTCTAGTCCGCTGCACCATGTTTCCCCTACTGGTGACTGGACTGGATATTATAGTTAGTTGTTGTCAAAAGGAGCACGGCATTCAGCATAAGAACACAGTATTATCTTTGAGTAATAACGGGTTATGCATACAGTTTGGCAAAGTCTTGCTTTGAAGGAATGCAGGAAATATATAAGATGCCTGCAAACTGAAGGGACAAGAAAAAAAGCGCTGTCAATCCCTTACCTGCAGTAGCAGTATCTCCTTGTGGAATTCCTGGGGAGTTTCCACAAGGCCTTGCAGCTGGCTTCTGTTGGTTTCCCCATTGGCTCTGGCCCTCTTCGCATGCACCATACTCTCTATGCTGAGACCGTCTCCACTGCAGAGAATTGGGAGCACTTCGCCATTGGGTTCCGGCACATAAGAGTGGAGATGTTCCATTATCTTGATAACGCCAGCAGTAGAGGAGGGATTAGCCTCAAGGAATCCAAGGTACCTGATTAAAAACAGTTGGGAAATAGTTTATGTCTGAAACAAAATGGGCTGGCTCTATGTTTTAAGAGAGTGGACACTATTGATAATTGTCAAAGACCAGTCTTCTAACTTGGTCTATCTCAACATATTTTTTATGCATATTAAAAATATCAGACCTGTGAAAATTTGAGCGCAATTGGTTGTCAAAGTTGCCAGATAATAATGGAAGAAAAAATACCCTTGTCACACAAAGTAACTTAACACGAAGTTGTGTGCTTTTAGATTTCGAGACCTCAATTTCTAAATTTGAGGTTTCGAAATCAAATATTGGTATTGTAGTACTTAGATTTTTTTCAAAGTAAGCAAGGGCATGGTTGTGTGAATTTTGCTGAGACAACTTATTTTAACACCAAATTGCAGTACTAGTGCATTGAGTTCACCCCCCCCCCTAAAAAAAAGAGATAAAAAAATATACATAAACATTACAAAGAATCAGGGGGTGGGGGATTATGCTCTTTAAAAAATCTGAATGGAAACAATGGTGGGGCAGTTACATTGTTTTTGAAGATAAAAATAGATCCTCCCCGCCCCCCCCCTAAAAAAAAACAATAATAATAATAATAATTATAATAAGGGGGACAAACTTAAGAAAACAGTGCCCCCTCAACAGTCGTAAAGCACAATATAGATTTTTGTTTGCTTTTCTCAAAAACACTGCAAAGAATAAAGTATTTCTTCCGAAATATAAGTTTCCACAAGACCAATGTCTAATCTCAACAATGTGCTTGACAATGACAATTTTTTAATTATGACAATGGAATTCCCAAACAATATTAGGTCTGGGGTTTTACCTTTCATGTTTGTGGGCTTCACACATGGGCGGCAGCCATCCTTGCTAGGCCGGGTGCTGCAGCTCTCTAGTCTCGCGGGCTGGGTCCGTCTGCTCACCTGTGGTCTGGGTGGGTCTGCTCTGGTCCAGTGGGCTTGGTACGTCTGCTCTTGCAGTGGAAAACGTTCAGTACCGTCTTCGCAAAATCTCTGTTGTGTTCCCGTCATCGGAATCCAACTAACAAGAGTGAGATATTGAAGCCAACATGACGAAGCAAGCAACTAGAAGCTCAACAGAGAAATAAGCCACGGTGCGGAGGGATTTGCTACAGCTATCTTCAAGAGAAAGCTTGGCCTCTTTCCCCGGAGCCTCTGGTCACTCGAGCTCAACATCAATGTCGACGGTTTCGGCAACATTAGTTCAGTTCTCAACTCTGTGGTGACGTACTGATGAAGCATTACACACACAATAGAAGCCAATTACACTGCTGCTAAAATAAAGCAAAACAAAAGTCAATTTTATGGAATGTTAACAATTTACCAGGTTTCAAATTAGGAGACAAGAATTAGAGATCAGCGAGCCTTGTGTCCAGTCCGCTGCTGCACCAATGATGTAAAACTACTATTTCGCCTGTTCCAATGCACCAATGTAAAACCACACGTGTCTATAGCGTAGCTGCTGTCAAAAAGGGAATTTGGTTGTTGCATTCATTCAGGATAAGAAATGCAGAATCGTCTCATTTGCATAACAAAGAGATCTGCATACGGTTTGGCAAAGTGTTACTTTAAAGAATGCGGGGAATTTACAAGATGTCCGCAAACTAAAGCGACAAAAACAAGTTATGGTGTATGTAGCTTTTGGGTATACTAATGTCTTTTTCTTCGAAGTCGTTTTGTGTGTTTTGCTGTGAGAAAACACACAAATCTGGACGAAAACAAAAGCAGGGTTGTTGGTAGTTATTGGGTTTCATTTTTAGAGGAATCACTAGAAAATAAAGAAAATTCCCAAAGATACAAATTTAGCGCCCAAAAGTGAACCAGTACCAGAAAACAATACCACGTACTAGTGTCAAATCAAACAAATTTGCTAACTTTCATAGCACTTGGGAGGGGGGGGGGGTAAAATGTTGGGGTAAAAACAAGAATTTTGACCAAACAATAAAGACCAAGAAAACAATGAGTGGCAAAATCTTCGTTTTGTTTTGTTTAAAGATGCTATTTTAGATTTTTGGCCGATTTGACCCCAACATTTTGATTTAAAATTCAATAGGTATTTTGATTGGGGTCGAGAAAGTTATAAGCTTCCATTTGAGCCATTGCTCAAAAAAGTCCGCCAATTATTAGTAGCAGTGAAATAAAGTGCTCCAAATTAGTTTTTGTCGGGATCACGACAATATATCACGTGACCAATTCTTATGTGTTTTATAAGAAACGTTTTTCATTTGTGTCATGGTTCCTGACCATTATAAATTAAAGTTAAACTTTTTTTCGTTAGAGCGGGTGACACTCTTTGAAATACCGTTCACTCAAAAAAAATCTATTTTTGAATGTTTGGGGCCAAGAATCTGACATAGCATCTATAACATTTAATTTTTGAAATGTTCATTAAAATCGCTCGAAAAAATCGGGGGGGGGGGGGGGGGGGGCGGGGGGGCCATGTAGCAATATGAATTTCGATTGAACAAAATTGGAAAATGCCAGGAAACACTGCAAGGATAACGTGTTTTCCCCAAGCATTTATTATTATCTCTTCACAAAAACACAAGTCTCTTCTCGACAACATAATGGTCGAAGAAGAATCAAAGCGCTACCCATGTTGTGAATGATCGGTCAAAAGGTGGTATATTTATTTTCATACTTTAAACACATTTTTTGGAGTATAATCCCCATTTCAAATTAATGGATAAGTTTCCGCTGTGTGGCAATGTGGCCTTGAATAATAGGCAAATATCATTATTGGTCCACCAAAATATGAAAGTATGAAAGGGAATTCATTTTCTGACCGTGGCCAACATTATAATATTTAAAAAATCTTTCAAAGTTATTTACAGTGTTGTCTCATAGTATGAAGAATTTCGGATTAGAATGTTTTTTCTACCAGCTAATAGAATCGGAAAATTTTGTCAATTTCTATGAATCTGACTGTACACACCGGCCATCAACAAAATAAGTAAACAAAAAGTAGGCTCCGCCCCCTTGTATTTATCGACCAATCACAACCGTGAACACGCGCCCAAAAGTCCGCGCACACTTAATTCGCGTTGAACATACCCACGTGCAGCACGTGGCCACGTGGATGCAGAGCATGGTGGGCGGGGCTAAAATGGTGAAACTGTGCGCGGAAACATGTGCTCTCCCGCTAAACTTTTCGTATCCTGCCACCACCTTTTCACTAATTTTTACAAACAGAAATATCTCGTTTGAGTAAATTTAGTTTACTCAAATGAGGTTTAAATGAGATTTATAATACTATTTCATTTCATAACGAAAAAAGTGGTGGCAGGATGCAGAAACTTTTCCTTACCCAACTTTTACAAACGGAATATCCCATAAGGAATTTATATACTATTTTATTTTATAAACTATAATGAATGAAAAAGTGGTGACATGAGACGGAAACCTTTTCCAAAACGGGTAAAAGAGCAATGTGTCGTAAATTATACAAATTTTCTCAGAGAGCTACGGCAAGCAAGAGATTCCCAAGCAAGAAAGACAGTGGGATCCGGAAACATTTACAAGACTCTTTACCTTTCAGTTGTGTGTACTGCATTGCAACGGCACACATTAAGTTGTCTCTTAGCAGTACTGCTGGGCCGTGTAGCTTCTTTCTCGAGCCCGCCGGGCTGAGCGTTGCAGCTCTGGTGGTCCCGCGGGCTGAGCTTGTCTTCTCTTGTGGCAGTAAGGGGCACGGCATTCAGTTTTCGCTTGTCGCAATGTCTTTCCACTGTACAACCCGACGAAGCAAGCAACTGGTAGCTTCAGAGAACTAAGCCCTGGTGCGGAGGGTTGCTACAGCTATCTTCAAGAGAAAGCTGTGCAGTTGGAAGTTTCGTAGTCTCCATAAAAGTTTCAACTTTGTGGCGACTTACTAATTAAGCATTTCACACAAACGGAAGTCATTTACACTGCTGCCAAAATATTAAAGCTAAAAGCACTGCTTTTGCTGTAGAATATTGACACAGGTAATTTGCTAGGTGTCTTGCTAGAAGAGAGCGCGGGTGTTGTTTTAGAAGACAAGTGTAGAGCCGTGTCCATCATGCAAATGTGCCCTGAGTGGCCTGAACCCTCTAGTTCTCTATGGCCTGTGCCCCCCCCCCCCCCCCCCCCGTGTAAAACTACTGCACACGATTCGCCCACAGCCCACCCACCCTATTGTTGAGGAGCACGTTGGAACACGAGAAACGCAAAAACATCACTTCGCATGACAAAGACATTTCCATATACCTGTTGTTTGGCAAAGTCCGTCTTTGAAGAATGAGGGGAATTTAGGAGGTGCCTTGAATGGACCAAAACCAAAGTGTTCCTTTGTACGATTTGGGACTTAGCCTAGATCCGGCTAACGAGTTTTTATTCAAAATGAGCAAGGGCGTTGTTTGTGCATTTTTTACAGAGCCAAGTGTTTTTTTTCTTTTGGGCTACAACAAGAAGGTAATACACGACAAGGGAAACTTGGCGGGTTGTACTGGCGTTGGTGGGCTGTATTGTAAACAGGGGTGTGGTCCTCAGCTTTACGGGACGGCAGCATACCGATGGAATGGGTTCTGGCCGACTCCCAGGAACAACAAATATATACTGATAAACTTGGTACTTCACCCCCCCCCCCCCCCCCCCCCGAAAAAAAAGAAAAAGAAAAGATGGGGGAAACTATAATTATGGAGAACGAAAACAAAAGTAGCAAGCAAATAAAAATAATAATATTAGGCTACCATTATACAAATATTGACTGGCTACAAAGGTAACTAGTGTACGTCTATTCCCCCGATGGACTTTGAGTGACCAGAAGAGGGACTTATTTCCCGAGGCCGAAGGCATAAAATGTTGAGATACACCAAGTGAAAAGACTGGTCTTTGGCAATAGGATATTTAAGTAGAAGGCCCCTTTTCAAATCTGGTATAGACTATTCCGGTTGCCTGTAAATTGCCTCGTGTGACAAACGCCCTGACAAAACACAACAAAACAACTCAAAAAATAAACATTGTGAAATAAGGCGTCAAATAATGTTCATGATTTTTTTTATTTTAACAAACTCTGCGTTCTCAAGAACCATACAAATTTGAGAGAGAAAAAAGTTATGCTATAAATAAAATAAGAAAATGAAATTTATATATAATTAAGTCAGATGACTTTCTTTATTCTTAATGCTTCCATTAAGAGTACAACAGCATTTATAAGCTAAGTGGACCGTTGCAAACTTTAAAACTTGGGGTTCGGAATACCTCTGAAAGCCAAAATAACTCCTTAGATACACGAGGATGATGGTGAGGTTGAAAGTACAGACCTTTATCACGCTGTCACCTTCTTGGTCATGTTCCCCGTTTCCAATAACAGACATGAGTGCTAACATTAATTGCGCATGACACCAGACTATTATTTCGGCCAGTCTCAGTTTGGTTACAATGAGTTGTAATGGAGGAAAATCAAGATTTACCACACCGTGATAAAGGTCTATAATAACCAGTTTACGGTATCACAATGGTTGCTATGTAGACTTGTTCCTGAGAATGTTGTCTTGCAATCTACTACCGCTGGAGCAGATTTTGGAATGTGGGAGACGATACCAACTGTCTTTATAAACTCAAAAATTCTAAACCAAGTTTTCATGAACAAAGCTACACACAAAAACTAGACTGGACGTTATATACCGCAACCTGAATTAAAGTCACATTGCCGTATACTCTTGTTGTCGTTTATAATATTGTCAGTCCCGCCTTCAAGCGCCCCCTGTTTTATTTATTTGTTTATTTATTTATTTTTTATAGCGGAAATAGTGGGTTTTTTTTAACTGCGGTGCGGGTGGTAACTAGGGAGCATTATTTGATGCAGGAAGGTTTTGTAGAGGTCCTGGTCACCTGTTGCTGTTCCTCCTCACCACTCACCCGTTTGGTATTTTTGTAAAAAAACTATTTTGGTTCTTTGTTCCCTTATGTATCGATTCGTATGTTTATATTTATAATATGCCATTGTAGAGTCTACCATAACTAAACCTAAAACTAAACCTTCAACAGAAAAGAAAGGTATACCTACTAGTATTTGAAAGCATTGTGCAGAGTTTTAAATGGTTTATACATGGTCAGAGTTGCTCATGATTTGTGGATGAGGATTGTCCAAAATATCTTAAAGTTAATGGAAAAGATTGTAAATAGCCACTGAGTTAAAGGAGCTTTTATGAAGCTTTGAAATGAAATCTAATTAAACATTACAGTAACTAGGTAATCGAACAGAAAGGTTTCATTATTTGTGCCCAGACCAATTCAGAGTTAGTGGAAAACGTGGTGTTTCTTTTTGTGCTGTACATGTACTTTAGGCACCCATTTCAACCACTTGAAAACTTGACTAATTCCTCGTTTGACCGTTTCCTTGTTTTCTGCCGGTATGTCCCCACGACCTCTTCTTCCTTGCGTCATCATCGGTGTGGTGGTTGCGCCCTCAATCGTTGCAGTTTTCTCAGTTGTCAGCTTTGGTGTTGTTTCAGACGCAAGCGTCGTCTGCTCTGTTGTGGTGGCCTCTGGTTGGCTGCCTTCTCCTTCTTCCTTCTCACCCTTTGGCCAGAAGTCGATGTCTTTGGGCCAGTCGCCATGCTTCAGGAGCGTGATCGCTTGTAGGATGAGTTTGAGTTTGAGTTGTTGCTTGGATTTCGTGAAGAAAACAATGTCTTTGTATTCGCCGTTGTAAACCTAAGAGAACAATACAGTCAACAGTTTTTACCAATGTGCATCAATTTGAGTTGTTCAACTAAAAAACAAAGCACTCGGGTCACAGTTCCATAGAGTTTCTTAACAATATTCTGTACATAAAAACTTAGCAGGGTCGGGTACCAGTCGTGGATTGTACCCCTGTCAACCATAGAGGTTATTTTGACTGGTAACCTAAAATATTGTGAGCAAATTTTGGTATGGTTACTTGCTGTTTGGTATTAAGGCAATTTTATATGAGGAAGTTATAACCCTATACGATGAGTGTGGCAAACGGAAATTTCCCTATACGATGAGTGTGGCAAACGGAAATTTCCGCCCTTGAATTTTTCATAAAAGAGTGTCGTGGCCGAGCGCGAGCGAGCACCGAACTCGAACTCTGGGGTTTCTGTTCAGCATAGTGTGGGTTCGAGTCCCGGTCGTGACAATTGTGTCCCCGAGCAAGACACTCGACTATATAAACCTTTCTCTCCACCCAGGGGTGAAATGGGTATCTGTGAGGGCAAAGATGGTTCTTGTGATTGATTTAGTTAGCCGAATAGGGCAGATTTGTAGCACATGCTGTATACTCCCAGGGAGCTGAGATGGTTTAAAGACACTGCAGTCGATTTCACGAAACGCTAGGATCAATACTATCTCGAGTTAGGACGAGTAACCCGTCCTAACTTTGGTTGGGTTCAATGCGTCTTACGTATTATGATACGGAACTGAACCTGTCCTAAGTTCTAAGGTTAATCCTAAGTTAGGAAGAATTTGGTGAAGTCGACGGCCTGGACATCTTCGGTATTGTCATAGATCAGTTTTCTCACTCGGTGTATCTCACCATATGTGCAAAATAACAAACCTGTACAAATTTGAACTCAATTGGTCGCCGAGCGTTGCGAGATAATTATGGAAGAAAACCACCCTTGTCACACAAAGTTGTGTGCTTTCAGATGCTTGAATCCGATACCTCAAATTCATCAAATTCAGATGTCTCGAAATCAAATTCATTCTCTTTTAAGAGAGGAATATACTTTCTCGAAAACGATGTTACCTCAGAGGGAGCCGTTTCTCACAATGTTTTATACTATAAACATCTGTCCATTGATCGCTAACAAGTAAGTTTTTATGCTAACAATCTTTTTGAGCAGTTACCAATAATACCCAGTGCCTTTAAAGACACGGACACTAGTGGTATTGTCAAAGACTAGTCTTCACAGTTGGTGTATCTCATCATATACATAAAATAACAAACCTGTGAAAATTTGAGCTCAATCAGTCGTCGAAGTTGCGAGATATTAATGAAGAAAAAACACCCTTGTCGCACAGTTTACTTTTAGATGGTTGATTTCGAGACCTCAAATTCTCGAGGTCTCGAAATCAAATTCGTGGAAAATTACTTCTTTCTCGAAAACTACGTCACTTCAGAGGGAGCTGTTTCCCACAATGTTTTATACCATCAACCTCTCCCCATTACTCGTAATCAAGAAAGGTTTTATGGTAATAATTTTTTTTAGTAATTACCAATAGTATCCAGTGCCTTTAAGGAATGATAAGCGCGCCGAACTCATTATTCAAGAAACCCAATCTTTTGGATGAGTCCACCATCCTCTTTTAAACACGGCAAATTATACTCGTCTTACCTCTAGAACATCGATTGCCTTCAGCAGTAGGGCGAGCTTGAGATCCCCTGTACTAATAACGATATCCAAGGTAGTTTTGTGCTCCTGATAATAAGCAAAGAAATAAAGAAAGTCAATCAAAACGAACTCTTTCAACGGTGTAGTCAAGTGCATACCTACAACCATGAGTGGCATCGACTAATGTACAATTCGCCACACATTATGTTCTCCCTTCTCTAATTCAATGAATAGATTTGACTTTCGTGGCCCAGTATTTGTGTTTATCAAAGCAAGGGCTGGAAGGAAACGGTCTACATCTTTATCAAAAGAGAACAAGTTTTCATGTTTAGCAAAAGAGGGTTTTGTTGCCTGAAAAAGCGCCCTTTGCAGATTAACCTCCTTCATGGGCCTACGATCAAACCCTGGGCCTACGATCAAACCCTGGGCCCAATTTCATAGAGCTGCTAAAATTTGCTTAAGCAACAAATTCATTGCTTAGTAAAATCAGATTACCGGCCAAGACTCCACTCAATTGTAATGCTAAGTAAACAACAGCTTAATACTAGTCATAAGCAATGAATATGGCAGGAAATTTTGGCCAGTAACATGTGTGAAATAAGCGTGCTTAAGCAAATATTTTGCTTAAGCAGCTCTATGAAATTTGCCCTTTATCAATGCGAGTTAGAGTGTGTGGTATAGCAAATCTGCGGTTATTTCTTTACATTCTGCGAATTCTGCGTGGCTGATGCAGAGAAATACCCCCAGTCTCAGACTTGAATTCAAGTCTAGTGTGGTAAGAGAGTTTGTCCTCGGAGATTCAGGTCCCTCCCAACGGCAAACTGATAGCGCCCTCTTTTGAATCTCCGTTGGACAGATTTCAAGACACCGGACCTATAAATTCAGACCACCCTAAAGTTATAAGACAGTGGACACTATTGGTAAGTGTCAAAGACCAGTCTTTTCACTTGGTGTATCTCAACATAGGCCTATGCATAAAATAATAAACCTGTGAAAATTTCAGCTCGATTGGTCACCTTGCGAGATAACTATGAAGAAAAAAAGCCCTCGTCACACGAAGTTGTGTGCTTTCAGATGCTTGATTTCGAGACATCAAGTTCAAAACTTGAGGTCTCGAAATCAAATTCGTGGAAAAATTCTTCTTTCTCGAAAACTATGTTACTTCAGAGGGAGCCGTTTCTCACAATGTTTTATACCATCAACCTCTTCCTAATACTCGTTACCAAGTGAGGTTTTATGCTAATAATTTTTTTGAGTAATAACCAATAGTGTCCAGTGCCTTTAAGTTAAACTTACTTTTATAATCCAGAGGGCTTTCAGTATTAGTGTGAGTTTCAGTTCACCAATTGGGTGTCCAGCAAACTTTGAGTCGAGTGGTCTATTCTGTTGTGCAAAATAACAAATCCAAATATTAGTGCAAAATAAACAAATCCAATTATGAGCATGGAAGAATCACGTTACCAGTATGGAAACAATATAAAAAAAGGCCCGTTTACACAGGCCTCGATAACGAGAACAAAAACGAGCCAAAACGACAACGAGAACGATAAATAGGGCTCGCCCTCGTAGTGGGCGTATTCTGCGTGGAGCATTCCAGCAACCAATCGAGTGTGTGTGTGTTTTTATTGTGCTCGTTTTCGTCCTCGTTATCGGGGCCTGTGTGACCGGGCCTTTAGAGGGAAGACCTAATAAGTATCGGACCGAGAGTTTCGACCAGCGGCAGGGAGACCCTCAACCGGACATTGACTCATTTGTTTATATGATTCTTATTCTTTTTTATCAAACGTTCGAAACAGTTATTTGTATACATAAAAAAAATCATGATTGTGATTGAAAGTATACGCATGTTTTATTCGAAATGCATTTTTTTAAAGAATTGATCACGACAAGTTGTAGCTGACCTTCAACAAAATGAGCGCCTTCAAGATGAGCTGGAGTTTGAGTTCGTCGGGCATGCTGTCATAGGGTGGCAACCAAACTGGTACAAACGGCGAATCACTTTCATGGGACTATATTGACAAGACAAAAACAGCAACAAAATTAATAGTTCAATAATTAACCTATCATTGGAGGTAGCTAAGCGAAAGAAAAAAATTGTCCTCCAAATGATATTATAATGAGTTCTCTACATCAGAGTGTCCTGTATGCAATAACGTTCATTACATAGCCTGGTTTACGATTTCAAATGGGCCCAGACTGTCAACCTCAGTTTGGTTTACATGGAGACTTTCGAGCGCTAGGTGGCAGCAAACTTACCAGGTAATTTTCCTGGTAACTTTGTCCAATGAACGCTGTATAAGCATGGGTATCATAAAATGTGTGAGCCATGGTCGGGTAGAGCAGAATGCAATAGACGATGTGACCTTTGTTTACATTCAAACCGCCCTCTGTTGACAAAATACTACATACGTCATGTTTCGCCGGGCACTGAGTTGCGTAGTCAACGTAAGATTGCTTACATTTTCTAGCTGGCTGCCAAAACACAAAGGTTTTGTCCGGCGGTATGCGCGCGAATCATGTTATGGTTTTCGTGTGACGTCAGAGGTCACATCGTCTATACTTTCCAAACTTTCTACAAAGCAATAATGGTTAGGTGGCTTGCATGATACCGTTTTGAACCCAGTAACATCAGAGCGTATAATACAAGGGGTCCGGTGAACTAGACCGCTCGACCATGACACGCTATACGCTGCTGATAACGTGGGAAGAAAACACAGGGAAATTGGATTGACATAAGAGATATATATTGAACTATGGATCTCGAAATAACCTTAAGTCACGGCAAAGTAAAGAGATCTCACCTTCAAGATCACGAGTGCCTTTAAGATGAGTTCAAGTTTGAGGTCATCTCTCGTCTGGGCAGGAAACATGTCATCCACTTCAGCCTCCTCCTCTGACGTCATCTGAAGACAAAATTAATTACAAAGAGTTTAATACATAATGTGCCATGGGAACCCAATACGACCCAATGTTCATCTCCAGTTAGGCATGTGTAGTCCTTTGAATATTCCCCTCCAAAAATGAATAATAGTCCTTTGAAACGACTCTACAGGACTACCACAAGCCAATTCGACAAATTACTATCTCGAAAAAAAAAATGTACAATTTAACATAAGCAAGTTGAATAAAATGTATTATAAAATCCCTCACAAATATTCTGCCTTCTCATTGGTTTAGAGCGCGTCTCATGATATGTCTTAGTTTTACTAATCGGCGGCCGTGTTATAGTGCATCGTTTGCCGTGTGATAGTCCGACGACTATCACACGGCGTGCAGTACCCATACGTCTTTTTACCAACCTCGAACCCAATCAGTTGTGCATCTGATCAGTTGTGCATCAGATGATAAATAGTCTGTTGGGGAAGTTCATAAACCAAATATTGACTGTTCGAGTGCTATGGTTAAAACTACGACTCCTTCGGTGATCCCCGGAGCGAACCGGATCACCGAGGGAGTTCGTAGTTTTAACCAAAAGCACTCGAAGCAGTCAATATTTGTATATGTACCATGGGAACCCCACTATATCGAACCAATATTCACTGCCAATAATGAGTGTGTAGTCATTTGAAATGACTTAAACACGGGGCTACCCTCAAGTAAATTCACAAACCTAGCCTACTACCTCGAAAAAGGGAGTACAAAAAGAACACTAGCAAGTTGATAAAAGTGTAATGTACCAACCCCACTATCGACCCACTAATCCCCGCCACTCAATCACAGGGCTACTCACAAGTAAATTCATTAACCTAGCCTACTACCTCGAACAATCTAAGAACCATATTAGGAAGCAAACAAGCCAGTTTTCGCCAATCCTGAAAACAAACGAACGTGCCCAGAAGAGCATACAGAGGATAAAGAAACGGTTTTCTTTTCAGATGTTAATGAACATTTCCTACCATTTCTGATAACATCATTTCGTCATAATCGGTCTGGCCAACGGACGGTGTGGCCCCTGCCTCACTGCGTCCGTGTATGGTGTGTGCTTCTGATGACGTCACCACACACATCAGCATCATCAACGTTCCTATAAAGCCCGCCATGATGTTCGCCATGTTTGTTCAAAGTTGAATGACTCTCACAGTTTTTAAGCAAAGTAGACTGCAAAGATTTCGTTGATTGTAGTTCTTCAGTTGCGAGGTTTGTTGTTGAATGTTCACGAATGTTGAACACTGGTGAAATGTGTGTACTATATAGGATCTGGACAGGATGTAAAAGGCACTCCCCTGATTTGCCCAATGACGGGCCGGGCTGGTTTACACCGGTCTTGACTTCTTGCAGTATCATCATTACTGACAATAATAAATCCTATGTCATTTCTGACCGCCCACTGCATATACGCAACAATAAAAATACGAAATTCTGCACCTCTCCCACATTACGTCATTAGAATGTAACAAACCCCTTTTAGATCATAGTCCCTTTAAGATATAGGCCTATTTTGATAACCTTTACATTGGGTAGGAGTTTCAAGATGTACAGCTGAAAACTAGGGCATGAGTTTATATAAAACAAAATTTAAGGAACACATTACCTTGGATCAGTCAAGTTGGTCTCTGACAAGCGTTTGTAACCATTTGTTATAAAATGCACATGGTTAGAAATATGTTTTAAAAGTAGACTACAATGATACACACATAATTTGTCTCGAAATTGCATATTTTTCCTTTTACTGTGCGAACTAACAAGGTCGGCCATTTATGGGAGTCAAAAAATTGACTCCCATAAATGGCCGACCGTTTGTCGATAAGGTAAAAGGAAAACCACGCAATTTCGAGTGGTACTTGTGTGGATCATTATATTCTACTTTTAAAATATCTTCTAATCATATGCATTTTCACAGACCAACTCGTCCGATCCAAGGCAATGTGTTCCTTAAAAAGTTCCCCCAGTATAACGATTTTTTTATAGTATAGGGTAAAGCAGAAAAGGGTAGCCAGTCAAAATACTATGATTAGCCTGTAGTATATACATTGCTCGACTTGTTACCTGAAAGATATTGTTATCATGCAATATAAATGTTTTTAACCATCTCTTGTATTATACCACGACAGTTTTGGGCCCCTCAATGAAATGTACGAACAATAGTGCTAACCTGGAGGGTTATAGACCTAAATTAAACAGCTACCTGAGCGGAATGTTTTCAACAGAAATGGTATTTTTACTTGTTTAACATGCACTTGTTCACCATTTTAATGTAATTTTGATGTGTGTACACTTCTGAACTGTTCGTAATTATCGAGTAAAAAATCAGGCCCCTACCTAAAGGTTTTTTGAAAAACTAAAAACACTTCTGCCGTTGAGAGCGGGCGTCAAAGGACAATGCCGCTGACGTCATTTGTGGGAGTTTGCTTTGTTATACATCCATGCTGCAACAAAGCGGCTTTATCTACTTATGACGTTTTGAGACCTATTTATAATCATATGACTCGATTCCTTTATTCATCGAAAACATTTTAAGTGGAATTCAGCAAAGTTCACGACTTGACATTTTCGTTCAAGCTCTTTTGGTAATTGTCACAGACCAGTCTCCCCACTTGGTGTATATCAACATAACAATAACAAACCTGTGAACTCTTGAACTCGATTGGTCGTCGAAGTTGCGAGAGAATAATGGAAGAACAAACACCCTTGTCGCATATTAGAAGTTGTGTGCTTTCAGATGCTTGAATTCGAGACCTCAGCTGAGGTTTCGAATTCAATTCAAACAAATTTAGTGAGAAATTACCAGTACCTTTAAAGGGTCTATATGTAATTTTACAAAAAAAACACCACACAATGTCTACAGATTTACACTAAACTTTACAAAGTTTGAGGATAATGATAGTAGAAAGCTTCCCTGAAAATATTACTTGCTGAGGTGCTGTAGTTTTTGAGAAATGAGAAGTTTTTGGTACAATGTCATGAAAATAATTTTCGTCTCAGTGATCATGAGACGAAAATTATTTTAGCATGTAAAAACGTATTTTCATGACATTGTTTTATACTCATCTTTCTCAAAAACTACAGCACCTCAGCAACTAATATTTTAAGGTATGCTTTCGACTATCATCATCTTCAAACGGTGTAAGTTTAATGTAAAACTGTGGACATTTTGTTTTGTGTTACAAAAAGTGCCCATGCAAATCCTTTAAAGGGACCTACCCACAATCATCATTTCTGTTCAGTCACTTTTTAAATATACACCCCTGCTGTGCCTCTTCCTTTCATGTATTCGGGAGAGCCGGTTGGTTTCCTCTGATTGGAAAAACGACAACAAGCAAACTACAGGAAGTTGTTGTTCGAATGGTTTTAACGGGATGTTGGGCTTAGTAAAAAAAAATTGTGTTAAAACAAAGTTGCATCAAGAGTTTGAACTGACGCACACATAGCTTCGCTTATAAGTGCAAGAGTTAGGCTTATTCAAACAAAGTTGCATCAAGAGTTTGAACTGACGCACACTATTAGCTCGCTTTACTTTTAAGTGCAAGAGTTGGGCCTAAACATCGGCATACGTTAGGTCACACAGGTGTTAGGCCGAGATCGTGATGTCCAATAGTGGATGCGGCTGTGGCTGTGGCTAGACCACCATAGACTGCTCTTAGCAACCGTGGCTGCATGGACCTTCTATTACAAAAATGCTGACAGAACTGAACGAAAACAAAACAAAAACAAAAACAGTCTTGGCCATGACATTTTAATTGGTGATTGTAATCGAGAAAATTGAAACTGACAGGGGACACCTTTTAACCAACCCAATGTAATACATGTGAAGAACCTTGCCCAATTAACGGGTGCTACAATAGTTCCCCCGAAAGTTTTAACAATTTAAAGTAAATTCAGCATGGTTGATATTGTTATTTTACCCAGCAAATTGCTTTCATGTTCAATGTGACTTCTTATGATTTGCCTGTTTATTTATTTCTCAAAAGGACGACCAACCTGTATTAAAGGAACACGTTGCCTTGGATCGGACGAGTTGGTCAAAACAAAAGCGTTTGTAACCGTTTTTTATAAAATGCATATGGTTGGAAAGATGTTTTAAAAGTAGAATACAATGATCCACACAAGTTTGCCTCGAAATTGCGTGGTTTTCCTTCTACTGTGCGAACTAACATGGTCGGCCATTTATGGGAGTCAAAATTTTGACCCCCATAAATGGCCGACGTGTTAGTCGACAAGGTAAAAGGAAAACCACGCAATTTCGAGGCATGTTTGTGTGGATCATTGTATTCTACTTTTACAACATCTTTCTACCCATATGCATTTTATAAAAAACGGTTACAAACGCTTTTCAAAGACCAACTCGACCGATCCAAGGCAACGAGTTCCTTTAACCATAATGTCATTTGATATTCACATAAACTACACCACAAAGCAACTTGATTCTGGTTGAATACACTCACTTACAAGCGGTCGAATAAATGTGACTCATAGACAAACATTGTACCATAGAGACATATTTAGAGACATTTTAAAGGATTCGGGTAAATTTCCACAGATTAACATTAAACTTACAGGGTTTGAAGAGAATGATAGTGGAAAGCTTCCCTTCAAATATTACTACTAAGGTTGTGTAGTTTTTGAGAAATGAGTAAAACAAGTCACAAAATCATTTTCGTCACATGATACCAAAATGATTTTAGCATGTAAAATCCCCTTAACCAGTTATGATATTTATATACGAAAACCATAGCATAACTGGTTAATATGTTTTTAAATGCTAAAACTGAGACGGAAATTATTACTTTTACTCATTTCTCCAAAACTACAGCACCTCAGTAAAGCTTTCTACTATCATAATCTTCAAACTGTGTAAGTTTAATGTAAATCTGTCGACATTGTGTTTTGTGTTTTGAAAAAGTACATAAAATTATACCCTTTAACTGGCGTTTCCCTTGGTGAACACTTTTGAAACACATCAAAACAATTTAGTGTTGAAAGATCAGTCAGGATTCTGTTAATTGTGTACCCCATAACAGACCAGGGCCCAATTTTATAGAGCTGCGAAGGACAAAAATTTGCTTAGCATGAAATTTCATCCTTGATGAAAACAGGAATACCAACCAAATTTCCATTTGTTGCATATTGCTTGTTGCTGGTATTTAGCGGTTGTTTGCTTATCCTGAAAAGCACGTGGAAATTTTGATGGTAATCTTGTTTTTATCAAGGAAGAAATTTCATGCTTAGCAAATTTTTGTGATTAGCAGCTCTATGAAATTGGGCCCTGTCTGGGACCATTGTGATTTTTGAATCTGCTATCTGGTACGTAGAGAGGCAAACAATTTTAATTGTTAAAACAATTTCTTTATTGCTGACAACTGAAATTTCTTCATTGGTGTTTCAGCCAATAGTAGACCTTTTCGCAAATACCATTGCGCAAGCGCAGAGTGTTGATTGAGATGCATTGTGGGATAGATATGGATCAAATTTGGACACCAGCTAGACCACAATGCACCTAATTCCAAGCTTTACGCGCGCACCCCAGTATGTGCGACAAGGTCTATGAGCAAGTCCGAGTGTGAAATTAAGGCCGTGTCCGAAACGACGACTTCGGCTACAGCTACGGCTAGATCGCGCGCGTCTGCCTATTTTTCAACAGTGGCAGACGCGCTGATCTAGACATAGCTGTAGCCGAAGTCGTCGTTTCGGAAACGGCCTAAGTCTCTCGTCGGTTGACTACTGACCAGCAACGTCACATGCGCAGTGACGCACTCATTTGAACGACTCATTCGCTATAGTGTCACTGGTTCCATTTTGAGCTTCCACGTGTTAGAACGGAACATGCGGTTGGGACCAGTCAACCTGAAACCTAGTCTGGTTCCCAGACCCAAAAATCTCCGACTAGGCTCTGTCGAATTTAGGGTCCGGTATCACCCAAATCACGTGACCAAAAAGGAGGAATTCCTCCTCTTTCGAAGTTATCCGAAATGTTCCGAACGTGTTGTCGTCAACATTCGGACAGTATCGTTGATGTTCGGTACGGACTCGTAATGTCAGTCCTGTCGGCCGTAGATCCAGGAGTTTTTATGCCAGTTATTGCCAATGCAGGCGTTGTGCCTAAAATAAAGCGTTTGCAAAGCGATGCGACAAGTTCAAAATATATAAACCTGGGAAATCGCTCCGGGATCTGGTAAGTTTTTGTCCTTTTCTTCCATTTTTTTTTTCAAAGGTGTTTTGACTTGAGTGTTCATTAGACATTGACTGAGGATTAAGTTTCATGATTTTTAAAAGTGGTAAAAATGGGGCAAAATCTGGTGACTAGCTGTCAAAATTATACGTGTTGAACCAGATTGTCATTAATTGACGATCAAAATAATCTCGTAACCCTCCGGCCTGGCGGCCGCTGGGAGGAGGGTTATTTACGTTATCGCAACTAGTAGTACATGCAGACATGGTTTCCCTGGAGATGACCCCCGACCCTGACAAGTTGCGTCATGCTCTATTTTTAACCGTGGGTGATACCTGACCTAAGATTTTTAACAAGAGACGTCAAGGAATCTTTGGTCAGGGGACCAGACTACTTGAAACCAGCCTGGGTTCGAGTGCAAAATGGTCAACCGTTAGCATGATGACCTTTAGTTAACCATTGTGCACAAAACACCCGAATTTGCTCAATGTATAGCGGCTATCAGGACGACTAATAAAGCCACGTTCACAGACTTAGAATCAAGTCTAATGGTCTAACGTATACCTTGTTATTTCTTATATGTCGACTAAAGAGCCCTGTGGTGACCATCAGTCCGTGAACTTTATGCACCAATCATAATAATATGATGGACAGGGACGTTCGCGGCTAGACAAATATCACATGTTTACAAAAGCGCCACATCGTTTATTGTTGTAGATGATCTCCTTCGTGGGAACTCGGCAAAACAATGAGTCACAGAAACACCTAGCCTTTAGTCAAGGCGCACGCGGCACACCGGATGGCACCCACAACCCCAAACATGTAACGCACGAAAAAAAAAATCACCGCGAGCGGCAAAGCCGCGAAGCGCCTTTACCAACTCGTTTTGGGGCCTTATGTTTTTCTTTACATTTGCCAACGATTTTGGTGGGAAAAAATGTAATGCATAATGCATTAGCGTGGTGAGTTGCTGGGTAAGAAGCCACAATTACTTGCATGACGTCAAGAGAACGTTCGATGCAAATTCGTTACATTTTCTCCCACCAAAATCGTTGGCAAATGTAAAGAAAAACATAAGGCCCCCAAAACGAGTTGGTAAAGGTGCTTCGCGGCTTCACCGCTCGCGGTGATAGTATTTTTCGTGCGTTACATTTTTTGGGCTGTGCGTGCTATCCGTTGTGCCGCGTGCGCCTTGACCAAAGGCTAAGAAACACCCAGCTGGTAACAACCATATGAAACATCTCCAGTAGAACTCACTAACCGTTTCACAGCCGCTTCTTTTAAACAAACTGCCATACATACGGGTTTATTAGAAACCGCTTCTTAGGCTTTTCTTACATTTTCATGTGGAGTGGGTGAGAGCTGTCGAAACTAATGAATGTTATTTTATTTTAAACGACAGATTTGTATAGATCATCCGGTACAGCCTGCTGAACACCGATCACGTTGTTAGCATGGTTGATACTGCATGTGATAGGATGTGTTCTCTATACAATACTGATGGGATCAACATTGATTTTATGTGGTGCAAATTTAACATCTATTATATTATTAATCTATCTAAAAATCACCATTTTTAGACTTGTGAAGTAATAATTGCATTTCCACATCCGTTACCGCTTCTTGGAATTATTCAAAGGGGGCCAATTCTGGAAACCACCCAAATGTTATATTAATACATCAACTTGACTTCAGGCGTCGGGGAAATATCAAGCCTGATTCTATGACACAAAGGATGGATCAACATGGAGGTGTCACCATGGAGGTGTCTGGCCAAGTGCATTTTTGTTTGGAGGGACTCTTCCTAAAAAAACCTTGAAATCCTGTTTAGAGCCTTACAAAGAAATTATCCAAGTCACTTAATTCATAACGAATGTTGCACAACCCATAGGCCTACGCCGTGCATGCCGTCACTGTCCTTTGTTATTCAAACAAAATCTTACTGTAGGCCTATGTGCAGATCAAATCAAGTCAATACATTTGATGAAAATTCTTATAAAAACAAGTTGCATGAAGTTTTGGTTTATATAAAGTAGCTCAACCTAAACTTGTAGTTAGAACTGAAACTCAGCTGTAGAGAGCCACAAACTGACAACGCTCGTAATCTGCACAACTGATCTGAAAGTCCGATCAAGATGTTCAACCTTTTCGCTGCCGGGATGCTCTTTGTCTGTCTCGCAGGGATCTGTCCCCAAATTTCCTTTTGTTGTAAGTAAATACTCTTTTTGTAAATTTGCATAGTACTGTAGTCACAAAAGGTACACCGAGAATTCGTTGTTTGATAAACTATACTTATTATGCTGAGGCAGCTCTTTGAAATATTGTACAGTTGGTGAGTTTTTTCTTTTTACGGAAGTCCACTTTACGACTACTGTGGGGAAAAAAAACACTAAACGACCTGAAAAGTTTTGATAAAAACACTCTTTGCAATGACATGAACTTTTGTTTTATATTGAAATTGGACATTGACAAGTTGTGTTTGTTCAGCGAATATCGATATTGCTTTTTCGATATTGCATATCGGACATTCTCATCAAGCATTGCTTTAGTTGCAATAAGAACCTTTTTTCGCAACAGGCCCGTCGCAGTCGAACCCACCACCACCACCACCACCACCGTGCGGGGGCTGGGATGACTGGGGTGAGTGGACCGAGTGTAACGCGCCATGCGGCGCCGGGCAGAGGCACCGAACCCGGGTCTGCCCCTGCGAGACGGCCACGGAGTGCCCGGGAGAAGACACCGAGTACCAGATGTGTAAATTCATGACGTGTTTTCCCGAAGCAGGTAAGGAGAATGAATGGGTGAAACCAATGTTATTTGATGCAAAAATTAATGATATTGCCTTTGTTTCGAGTAAAACATTTAGGGTACCGACACGTTGAATTAAAACAAAGATTTAACGTTTGCAATTTAGCGTTCTTCATAATCACCAACAATGTTTTAACCTTTAAAAAGGTTTTGTTTACCTGGACACCAACCGTCTGTGTGTAGGAGGTGCACATTTATTGATAAAATAGTAAAATAAATAGTTTCCCATAATTGTCTCTTTTAAAACCAGCCGAGGAAAGGAGCCCCTAGACAGAATTTTCTTTTTATTTTATTTTGTTGGGGTAGCTTTTAGAACAATCAGTAACGGTGCTTGACAAACTGAAAGTGACGTAGTTTGAAATCCGTTTATGGCGATGTCATTTTAACAATCATCCATGTTTTAAAAGTTAACACTTTTAACAAGGCATTTCTGTCGCCTATGGGTCCGATGGTAGGATGGTGGCCTAGTACAGGTCTGGAGAGCTGCGAACAATGACACTATTTTGTGTCATTTTGATTTATGCTGTATATTATATAGACGGCGGTTGCGGAACACGTCAACCAGAGGGAACCTCCCAGCGTATCGTGGGTGGTGAAAACGCTGCACGAGGTGCCTGGCCGTGGTACGCCCAACTTTATTTCCGTGGTTCTTTCGTCTGTGGTGGTACCTTGGTTGACAACAAGTACATTGTTACCGCGGCCCACTGCGTCGATGGTTCGGGGTAAGCTATCACTAAATAAACTAATAACAATCAATGTAATAACTTAAGAAGGTCAGAGATTATGAGAACATCTAGGATTTTGGTGACAAACGTAGACAATTTAAGAATTAATTTAACCTTCTTTCTCAGTGGCAACGTTGCAGCTTACTGGAAGGTCATTCTGGGCAAGAACAGAGAAAATGACGGCGAGGACAACAATGAGCATGTTAGTTACGTGACACGGGTCATCATTCATGAAAGTTACAACCGCAACAACAATGACAATGACATCGCCGTCATGGTGCTTGCTAGTCCACTACCAGAGGAAAGTCGGTTCATCAACTCGGTTTGTCTGGACGCGGGTGTCAGTGCCGGCTTCGACAGCACATCTGTCTGTTACATCGCTGGGTTTGGCCGCACACAGGGTAAGGGTGTAACAGCATGAAAACTTACTTGTAACGATCAATGGAGAGCTGTTGGTAATTGAGAGAAACGACTCCCTCTGAAGTAACGTAGTTGTCGAGAAAGAAGTAATTTTCGATTTCGAGACCTTATAATTTGATTTTGAGGTCTCGAAATCACACATAACTTCGTGTGACAAGGGTGTTTTTTCTTAAATTCCATTATAATCTCGCAATTTCGACGACCAAAATTTCCACAGGTTTGTTATTGTATGCATATGGGAATCCTCTCTGTGACCATTACCAAATGTGTACAGTGTCCTTAACTCCATCCCATCAATTTTTTTTTTTTTAGCGAGAACAAGGAAGAACAGTTAGTTTGTTGCAGAGTTTTTTTTGTACCAGTGGGTTTTACGAAAACATATTCCAACGTAATAAAGTTCCTGCAATTTATTTAAAAGTATTCACCTCGTCTTAAAATTTGCCATTCGAACATTGATTTGTTTTGATCTAAAGATAAATGTAAGCCAACTATATAGTGTTTTTCTGGTTTTAATTGTTGAGCATTGTCCGCGGTATCCGCTGTGTAGAATTATTGACTTTCCTGTTTCTATTTATAGAGGGCGGTACAACTGCTGATGTTCTTCAAGAAGCAATGGTTCCCTTTTACAACACCAGAGATTGCAGAAATGCTTACCCTGGACGTATTACGGACAACATGATCTGTGCAGGATACATGAAAGGAGGAATTGATTCCTGCCAGGTAGGCGAAACAAATCAATCCATGTACACCCCTTATGTGAAATTGGGAATTTTACCGAAAGTAGATGAAACATGTGCATAGCCATGGAGGTAGAAACAATGGTGTCACAAGTGGTCATGTCTACTATTGATAACCGAGGACCGGTGACAGTCCTCGGTAGATTTTTGTGTACAAAACCAATGGGGCGTCTGAACATAAACTATGTCCTAACAATGAGAGAAGAAAGAGAAGTCCTCGGATAAACATATGATTGTGTGCGCGTGTTCGTTCCTGTATAATTATTAACATGGGTTAAATAGAACTTTTCCGTGTTGGTGGTGGTGGGTGGTGGGGGGGGGGGGGGGGGGGGGTGGGGGTGGTGGGGGGGGGGGTGGTGGGGGCGGTATATACAAATCATTAGAGTTACATAATCTTCCTCCACCGGTGTCTGACCCTGTCCCAGCATGGTTCTTGTGATTTATGTTATTTACTATCACACCCGGTGCACAGTTTCTGCCTTGTGATTGGTTGAGAGCACCGTACAATGTTTTTTATTTTGCATTTCTACCATAAAGCCGCACCGACGTGCTGAACTAAAGGCCTACACATAACAATCAATGCACTAAACATTTTTATAATCAATGTAATAAACCTATTGCAACAGTGTACAAAATCCGTAGCAACGGAAGTTGTTTACTAGTGTTAATGTACTAAATGTTAATGTTGTAATGTAATGTTAAATTTGCATCGGGGATAAAGAATATTCATTTTGGTTTTTACCCATATATACACCGATGTGTGTTAGCACTGTACTACCCGAGTTCCGTGAAAAATCACAGGCATAATATTTGGGGGGGATTCGAACCCACGACCTTTACAGTTCTAGAGCATTGTCTTCTTACTACCAACTAGACCACCGAGATTGCCCAGTAGCTAGAGGCAGTTCGAATCCCATGTTTTAGCAGCGGGTACTGCAAACGATTTAATATAGTTATATTAACTTGTTTTAAACAATGTTGATTGTTTTCCCCTCCTCTTTGACAGGGTGACTCCGGCGGTCCATTGGTGTGCAGTAGACGGGATGAGTCAGCGAACGTTGAGCGGTGGTATCTGGCGGGGATCACAAGCTGGGGCTACGGGTGTGCCAGACCGAACAACCCCGGTGTTTACACCAAAGTGGCTCGTTACGGAGACTGGCTCAAAAACGTCTTTGCATCACACAGTGGGAAATAGTTTAATCCCTAAACAATCATAAAAGTCATATTGACAAATCGGTCAAAGCAGCTGTGATGATAATATCACTGGATTTTTCGATTGTTTGATTGGTAGGAACTTCGCTGCCAACTGAATTAACAAATAAATGTATTATTAGACTTGTGGACAAGCCCTCTATCGCAAAGTTAGCGGAACGGTTCTCTCATTAATCTCGCGAGAGGGCTGCTCCCAGCATGAGGGCTGCCCTCACTTTTAAAGGGACGGTATTCGTTTGTTAATCACCCTTAAATCCATTATACACTTTCGGAACAGAAACAAATAAAAGTTCACAGATTTACAACTAACTTACAGGGTTTACAGAAGATAATGGTGAAAGACTTCTCTTGAAATACTATTCCATGAAATGCTTTACTTTTTGAGAAAACATTAAAACAATAATCAATTCTCGTTAGCGAGAATTACGGATTTATAGTAAACACATGTCATGACACTGCGAAACGTGCGGAAACAAGGTTGGGTTTTCCCGTTATTTTCTCCCGACTCCGATGACCGATTGAGCCTAAATTTTCTTCACAGGTTTGTTATTAATTTTATATATAAGTTGTGATACACGAAGTGTGGGCCTTGGACAATACTGCTTACCGAAAGTGTATAACGGCTTTAAAATGAATGGAAATTAGTACATTGTTTTTAGAAGCCTGCAAAATACAAAGCATTTGTAGAATCATTTCACTTCACTTCAAAGTAATGCCGTTATGTAATCAGACAACAGATGTTAAGCCCTAGAATTTGAATCTGAGATAACGCTTCTGGTGTATCTCTTGGAATTTTTCCTGTTTGGACATAAACATTTATTCGCTCCGGGATTTTCGGAGATATCTCACGACCACCCTTTGAACTGAACTTTTCAGATGTCAGTTTTATTGTGTACATCTACAATTGTATGTATACCTTTGTTTCGTACCAGGCATCCCAGCCTAAAGGGGTAAATGGGTACCTGTGAGGGCAGAGATGGTTCTTGTGATTGGTTTAGCCGAGTAGCGCATATATTGCGCACATAACAGGCTGTATACTCCCCAGGGAGCTGAGTTGGTTTAAGGAATGATTTAAGGCCCTGTGCCCAGGGGTAATAATGTCTGAAGCGCTTTGAGACACGTGTAAAAAGCGCTATATAAAACGTGTTATTAATATTATTATTACAAGCTTTTGCCTTTAATGGGTCATGCCTCCATACAGCTTCAGTTTTGTAAATCATATTGTGATATTTGTATGTTTGTATGGAAATAAAATGGTTGATTGATTGATTGATTTGTTATTAACACAATCGAACAGTTCCCAAACCAAACGTATGCAAAGTCTAGCGACCAAGACGACAGTGATTGATAGTGGATAGTCTAAATATGCTCAGTTGTAAATCGCTAAAGCGTGCCCTCTTAATATGATTTTACCAACTTGACTAGCTCGCTTAAATCATGGGGCGCGCTTTCCACTATCAAACACTGTCGTCTTAGGCCAAGACTGGCATGCTCAGTCTGTGCGTGCGGTTAGCGTGGCGGCTAATGGGGTGGTAATATTTTCAAAAACTGTAACTACATAAATTTTTAGACTGAGAGAATGTTTAAAATGAGCTTTGTACTGTGTTAACTGCTTCAGATTAAGTTAGTAGTTTTGTCAAAAACGCATAGGGCCTATTCTTTGCATCGACACTTTTATTTATCTGTTTTACTAGATGTATCCATTGCCTTTAAAACATAAATAAATAATACCTGAATAAATAATACCTATATGGCGAAACAGATTCCAGTCACAAAATGCAGTCATTTCTTTCATTGTGCCTTTTGGTCTCAAACGTTTTCAATCACTGTGAGAGTTTTATAACATGGATGGTGATTGACTCAATTTCGTCATAAAGGATGACTCCACATTCAAACTGAATGGTTATTCGTTCGTGTACGCCTACAATTTGAATAATTTATAGATTTTTTCAAAACTGCCCAATCAGATGCTTCTGCATACACGAATCGGCTGAAGACCAGGGCCCAATTTCATAGAGCTGTTCAGCAAAAACATTTGCATGAAATGTCTTCCTTGATGATAAAAACACAATTTTCATTTGTTGCGTGTTGCGTATTGCTTGTTCTGGTATTCAGCTGTTGTTTGCTGTTCCTGAAAATCACATGGGAATTTGGTTATATCCTGTTTATATCAAAAAAGAAGTGTCATGCTAAGCAAAATTGTCGTGCCTATGAAATTGGGCCCTGGGAGCTGCTTTAGCGTCCGATGTTGTGCTTACTGTGTGATTTGCATTTCATAGCGCTGCTAACCGTTAGCACACAAGGCATGGTAACTTTCAAATGCTTACTGCCCAAAAATACATGACGTCACAGTACATCTCCGTGGTGAACGCGCAATATGGCCGCCTTATGTTTCTTGCTAACCTTTCACCTTGGCAATTTGTTCTGCTGCAAGCACGAAAATTTGCTTACCGCGTCAAGCAGAACTGTGACAATGGGCCCAGTGCGTTGGTCGTTGAACCATTGGTATTGTCACTAATAATTTCAAGTGCATTGTATGCTGTCTGGTTCATTCAATACATTTGGTATTCATTCAAGATATCCGGTTGTTTTCCCATTGTTGATGGCTTCATTGTGTGTCATGGTTGCGACAACACATTTTTTACCCCTAGGAACCAAAAAACACGCTTTGTTATCCCATGAGTTTGTATAAGGGTCAAAACGTGAGGTAATACACATAACTTTGCATTTACGTGTATACTATAGACCTGTTTTTAGTTTTGGTTGGGAAGCAGTTTGAAACAGCTCATTCTATTTCCCTTCTGAAATGCAGTTAGAAGTGATTTAGTTTGCCTGTTATACGTCGAAATTTTTTAATCAAAATTATGAATAATTATTATGCATACATTGATGTTCATAAAGGCCATCTAAGTTTTAGTTTCTCGGTACCGGCTTAGAATGAAGTCCCAGCTCTGAAGATTTATAAATAGTGCAAGTTTGCTCTCGATTCTCCCCAAAGTGCACACAAAACATCTTTAATAAACAAAAAATTAAATAATATTTTTTGTTTTAAAGTAAGAAATGTGAGGCCCCAGTTTCTATGTCGGACTACAGTATGGTGCTTTCCCGAGTTGTGTAAAAGAAAAAAAATCACTCTTTCTGTAAAAATGAATTGATTTAACTCAATGCCACGGCTATGGTGGTTACAAGTCCTTTCGTTTGAGGCCGAGGGAGGAGTTGGTTTTAAATTTTGTATGTTAGTGTTTGTGGTTTTTAATAGCATGTTTAATTCATTATTGTTTTAGCTCCTGCTTCATTGTTTTAAAAGATGTTTTTTATACCAGTTTCATTCTCGCTTTAGATGGTTTTAAATCCACTTGTGTTTTTTGAAGCTTGTAAAAACAAAACAAAAAAAACCAGCCAGACGGACAAAGAAAAACAAAAAACAGACAGACATGCAAACAAAAGGACAGACAAACATAAGACAATCATGACAACTCTACTCTGACACAAGAGTAGATCAGAGGAAATATCACGAGTTCATTAGCGACAAGGAAGGTGGCAAAACAGTTTAAAGGCAGTGGATACTATTGGCAATTATACAAAATAATTATTAGCATAAAACCTTACTTGGTAACGAGTAACGGGGAGAGGTTGATAGTATAAACATTGTGAGAAACAGCTCCCTCTGAAGTGACGTAGTTTTCGAGAAAGAAGTAATTTTCTCCGAATTTGATTTCGAGACCTCTCAGAATTAGATTTTGAGGTCTCGAAATCAAGCATCTAAAAGCACACAACTTCGCAGGACAATGTTTTTTCCCGTCATTATTAATACCTCGCAACTTCAAATTTCCACAGGTTTGTTCTTTAATGCATTGTGGAGATACACCTATAGTGAGAAGACTGGTATTTGACATTGACCAAAGGTGTCCAGTGTCTTAAAAAAAGAAGCGATATAAAAATAAATATAAAACAAGCATTGATGAGATGGATGTGGTTAGATGTGGTTAAAAATTGTGTCTAAATAAAGTTAGATGACTTGTGGTTCTTTGTGTTATTTGCTATTTGAGTTTGACAAATCCCTTGCACGGGCCACTTGTCCTTATACACACAATGCTTTATAATGATTATATGATTTCTTAAACATCTTTCTGGTAATAAAACCAAGAAACCCTAAAGAAGCATTAAGCATTGTAACCTGCATTTGAAGATGCACGCAAGAAGCTCACGGTCAAATTATATAACCGGCCGTCGATTTCACAAAGAGTTAGGACTCGTCTTATCTCGAGTTAGGACGAGTAACTCTTCCTAACTTAGGACTAATCTTAAGGTCTGCATGCCACAGTGCAGGGTTGGGACTCGTCCTTAGTCTTAAGATTAGTCTTAAGTCGTCTCTAGCCTGCATACTAGTTACTACAACATCAACTGACTTTAGCTGCGATTCTACGTCAGCTTGACCCATTTCTGTGTCACTTTGATACAAATTTCCGGGTCACACTGGCCTTAAAATTGGTCAGGCACACCTGGTATATATGTACTCGGAACCGGGTTGAGTCTGACCCGGGAGGTAGTTTTTAGTGTAACCGTGAAGCAGGATTTAGAATAGGCCTATAAATTGCAGTGTCATCAGGAAACCTAAAACAGACAGGGGGCAACATTAATCTAAAGCTTTATGGTCACAGACAAATTAATTCACAAGCAAGGCTCTGGTCGGAAGCGGGATTTTAACTGGCTACATTATAGGGGTGGAATGCAGGGAGAGTTTAAACTTATAACCTGGTATTGTAATGTCACGTATAGCACACTTTATTAAACGTCATTTGACGTGATTTGCGTCCTTTTTATATGTCATTTGTTTTGGAAAGATTACAGTCGTTCACATGTATGTTCATTCCATGTTTTCAACTAAACACTCACTCATATAAAACCAATCTTTGAAGTTTTAACTAAAAAAACCCACAACAAAACAATCGGACCACTTGGGTCTATCAGTTTTCTCATGCAATTATACGCACGTTCAATTGCTCTTGCTTAAATCGCTGGGGCGGAAAAGGGGGATTTTCTCAAAATACCCGATAAAAACCCAGTGACAATGACGTTACCTGTCTAGTAAAAGTGCCATTTTTAGATTCGCCAAGCAGTCTTGCACTTACAAGCACGAGCCACGTGGTGTGCTGCCCAAATAAGGCCCCGTTCTTGCGTGTCTCGCCAAGCCATTGTGTAAAATATGAGAAAGGCATATAGAGCTTAGGCCTAGGCCTGTTTGATTGGTGGGACTTCAGCACATCCAACCCTTTGGTTACAGCCTAGAACCTGAGCCCAGTCATCGAATGTTGTCCAATCCTAAGTCACTTTAAACCCGTTGTTATTCAAATAAAATCTTACCAGCAGATCAAATCACATAGTAAGTTTGACGTTGTGATCTGTATAAAATGGCTAAAACAAAACTTGTCTAGTCAGAACTGAAACTCTTGTGAAAGGAGCCACAACAAACAAATAAAAACGCAAACTTAGCTCGTTTTCTGCACAACTGATCTGAAAGTCTGCGATCAAGATGTTCAACCTTTTCGCTGCCGGGATGCTCTTCGTCTGTATCGCAGGGATCTGTCCCCAAATTTCCCTTTGTTGTAAGTAAAAATTGTTGTCATTTTATTTTATTATTTTTGTTTATCAGTTTGTTTTGCTTTATTTCCTTTATTATTTTTTGCCTTCAGTGATATATAATTTATATATATATACATATTTTTTGTTCAGTTTCAATTTTTTTCTTCTTTTATCTTTTCTTGTTTATTCTTCTTTTATCGAAGGCATGCTTTTAAAATATATATAATGTATATTTTATTTTTAAATTTTTGCTGTAATCTTCTTCCCGAAGATGTTTCTACTTTAATTGTACATCATATTATTTTATGTAGTCTATGTGAATATTTTTAATTGTGTACTATCCTTTCCTGTAATTTGCGGCTATCCCGCTGTTGGTTTGGTCAATAGATAAATAAAAAATTAGGTACACATGGAGTTTTTTTTTGTTTTTTTTACAGTTATTCCTATTCTGTTTGCTGTACTAAGCTTCTTCTATTTTTCTGCTGAAGCAACTCTTCGAAAATATATGTCCAATTGTTTCTCTTTTTACCGAAGTCCTCTCAAGCCTACTGCCAAAAAAAATGGAACGTTAAAAAACTGAAATGTCTAGGAAAAAAAACTCATTTGTAAAGCTTTGCTTTATTTGCAATAATAAAAATGTTTCTTTACAACGAAGGCTCGAAGCCGACCCCACCACCACCGTGCGGGGGTTGGGATGACTGGGGTGAGTGGACCGAGTGTAACGCGCCATGCGGCGCCGGGCAGAGGCACCGAACCCGGGTCTGCCCCTGCGAGACGGCCACGGAGTGCCCGGGAGAAGACACCGAGTACCAGATGTGTGAGCTCATGACTTGTTTTCCCGAAGCAGGTAAGGAGAATGAATGGGGAAGCCAATGTTCTTTGGTGGCAAAATTAGCGCTATTCCCTTTGTTTCGAGTAAAACATTTAGGGTACCGACACGTTGAATTAAAACAAAGATTTAACAATTGCAATTTAGCGTTCTTCATAATCACCAACAATGTTTTAACCTTTAAAAAGGTTTTGTTTAGCTGGACACCAATCGTTTGTGTGTAGGATATTCACATTTATTAATAAAATAGTAAAATAAATAGTTTCCCATAATTGTCTCGTTCAAAACCAGCCGAGGAAAGGAGCCCCTAAGACAGTATATTCCTTTGATAATTGTTTTTTTAATTTTGTTGTGGTATCATTTTGAACAATCAGTAACGGTGCTTGACAAACTGAAAGTGACGTAGTTTGAAATCCGTTTATGGCGATGTCATTTTAATAACCATCAATGTTTTAAAAGTTAACAATTTAAACAAGGCATTATGACGGACCGACCTAGTACAGGAGAGCTGCGAAGAATGACAAAATTTTGTGTCATTTTGATTTATGTTGTATACTATATAGACGGCGGTTGCGGAACACGTCAACCAGAGGGAACCTCCCAGCGAATCGTGGGTGGTGAAGACGCTGCACGCGGTGCCTGGCCGTGGTACGCTCAGCTTTATTTCCGTGGTTTTTTCAGCTGTGGTGGTACCTTGGTGGAGAACAAGTACATCGTAACTGCGGCCCACTGCGTCGATGTTTTGGGGTAAGCTGATAATTATATCACTTAACACAATTATAAGAATCAATGTATACTTAAGAAGGTCAGAGCTTAGGAGAATATCTAGGATTTGGGTGACAACAGTAGACAATTTAAGGTTTAATCTATTAAAGTCACCTGGAAATAGAATTTCTTTCTTCAAACATTAGAGTACATGTTTCTGAAATATAAAATAATTTTTGGAGTATTTGTCTTTAACGATTTATATGTTTAAAAAAAATTAATAAAGTTAAGTGGGGTGACTCCGCCTACCCCTTTTGTGACGTCAATCGAGGCAGACTTTGCCTCAATCGAACACACACGGACGTGCAAGTACATTCAAGTCCTAGTCGAAAGTTTGTACGTTTCGAAAAAGTGCTTTTCCCATGCATTTTCCCGGCAATGTCGACCAGGGGTGGACCAAGTGTGTTTGCTGCTGGACGCAGCAAAACAACTAAAGATGAGGTCAGTTTGCAATATGGTCCGGTCCGACGTCTTTTCCAGCGCTGCGCAGCAAACACTTCGAGCCGTCGTGCTTCGAGAATCCGGAATACATTACACATTTTGACATAAAGAGAAAAGTTCTTTTCTAAAACATGACGCCTTCCCAACAATTGTTCCAGCTAGTGGGGAAGTCGAAGAAGGTACCTGAAAGACCACGAACCCAAAGGAGCATTTTGCCTATAGAAAACCTGTAAAAATCAGGTAGTGTTTCAACTTTGAGGGCATGCGCCATGCGCCAAGCTTGCGCCAAGCGTCACTATCTTGTGTCACTATCTTGCGATTCACCGTGATGGGTAATCCAAATGGACCGTCCGCACATCAGCCATACAGTGCGTGCAGTCTGCTCCGTGACCGTAGTTCTGTATACGTAAGCATCATACCGATCCGGTCGAGACGTAGTGTATGGGGCCAGACTACACATTTCCTCTTCAGATAGCGCGCCTCGATTGACGTCATGAACAGCGCCCTCTTGGGTCGGGCTTATTTTAAAATTTGTAAATAACATGGAAACTAAATTTTAGTTACAAAAGCGTATATTTTAGTTACAAAGGCGTTATTTTGCAAAACACCACTTCCAGGTGACTTTATGCCTTTTTTCCGTTACATTCTCAGTGGCAAAGTTGCAACTTACTGGAAGGTAATTCTGGGCAAGAACCGAGAAAATGACAGCGAGGAGAACGATGAGTATGTCAGTGACGTGACACAGGTCATCATTCACGAAAGTTACAACCGCAACAACAATGACAACGACATCGCCGTTATGGTGCTTGCTAGTCCACTACCAGAGGAAAGTCAGTTCATCAACTCAGTTTGTCTGGACGCGGGTGTCAGTGCCGGCTTCGACATCTCATCTGTGTGTTACATCGCTGGGTTTGGCAACACAAGGGGTAAGAGTGTTTTTAGCAGAATTTTAAATCCGAAAAACTCCTTTTAGTTACAATACTTACACGCTAGACTTCATCGCTGGGTTAGGTCACACAGAGGTTACGGGTGGTTTTTTTTATCAGAATGTTAAATACATTGGACCGTAAGCAAAAAAAGTTACTTTTGACGATCAAGGGGAGCGGTTTAAAGTATAACGCACTGTGATAAACGACTCCCTCTGAAGAAAAACGTATTTTTTGAGAAAGAAGTAATTTTCAACTAAAATATTTTGAGTTTGATTTTGAGACGTCAGAATAAGATTTTGAGGTCCCCAAATCAAGCATCTGAAAGCACTCAACTTCGTGTGACAAGGGCATTTCGTTTTTATCTCGCAACTTCGACGACCAATAATTGAGCTCAAATTTTCACAGGTTTGTTATTTTATGCAAACACATTTTATTTTATTTTATATTATACCATATAGAGCCTGGTTCTTGCTTCTATGTTCTTGTTCTATGTTTATACATATGTTGAGATACACCAAGTGAGAAGACTGGTCTTTGACAACATTACCAAAAGTGTCCAGTTTCTTTAAATACGAAACATTCCTCATTAGTTAGTTCAATAGTATACTAACACGATAGACTGTGCAAGCGATAATTAAAGGCACTGGACATGTTTGGTATTTACCAAAGACCAACCTTCTCACTTGATGTATCTCACCCGGGCGAATAATTGGTCCAGGAAGTTTGAACAACAGGTTTTATCTCATCAAATAAGTTGGCATTTTTCAGAACACGATGTTGTTTTACTACATTCACTGGCGGTGGTCGATGCAAAATGAAAGGAAGCATGATCAGAGGGCGTGGATGAATCAATTACAAAGTTACACAGCCAAGGGCCGGACCCTTAACACGGGTCGGCCGGGCTCGGCCAAACAATGCTGCACCAATCAAAAAGAAGTAAATAAGTCAATGAACTGTTTAGCATCAGCACAATGAAATGTTTAGCATCAGCACAATGAACTGTTTAGCATCAGCACAATATTTCAAAATATGTAGTAATTTGAGGTGATATGACATACCTCTTTTGAAAGAGTGTATTATGAACGTTCAAAAAGCAAGCAGCTCATGGTTGTAAGTTATTCTGGATGGGAGAGGGATGTACACCGAAAATTTGCTTCATTGGCGATATCAAGTTCACTTATCCTGTCCCAACTTGAATACCTTACATGACGTGGAGGCGATGACTCTGGACCCGGGTTCTTCAACACGTATTCAAAGATAGTTACATCAATTAGAGGATCTGGGCCAGAAACATTAGATGAACATATCCATGTTTTGACCATTTACTCACAGTTGTTAAAAGACGACGATTGTCATAATTAATATTCCTCACCGCGGTAACTGTACGCAAGTCCAAAGGACATGAATGAAGACACAGAACAAATCTCCACATGTAATTCTCAAGAACGACAATAAGAAGCATGGCATTAACAAATGTTTTGTAGTGCGTAACATGTCCGGGTTGTGGGCCGCAGCCACGTTTGATTCGTGACATACCACTATGAAAAAAGAACTGATATAAACACGATAAAATACTCACTCCAGAGCGAAATAATGACATCAAAATTCGGTCAACAGTTCAATAAAAATAATGTTACACAGTCAAACGTGAAGGGAAATCACGGATGAGCAGCACAAAAGTAGATATTCGTAGATTAAAAGGGCTAAAACGACAGCAAACAAAATAGCCAGGCAGGCATACAAGGGCGCCCTCAAACTTGCATTTCGAACATTGAGCTATTTTGGTCTAAAGATAAAGACATCTGCACGTGTTTTTTGGTTCTAATTGTTGAGCCTTGTTCGCGTCATCCGCTGTGACGAATTATTGACTTTCTTGTTTCTATTTATAGAGGGCGGTAACAATGCTGATGTTCTTCAAGAGACGATGATTCCCCTTATTGAACACAGAGATTGCGTTGGTTATTACCCTGTTAGTATTTCGTACAACATGATCTGTGCAGGATACATGAAAGGAGGGATTGACGCCTGCCAGGTAGGCGAAACATATCAAATCAATATACACCTTCTTTTTTTTATTGGGAATTTGACATCGTTGATGAAACAATATTATGCGTATTTATAGCACAATAATAATTATGCGTATAATTTGTATCACACTGGTGTCACATATCCCATTGTGTGCGTGTTCCCCGAAAATGTGTAGTCATGGGCTGAATTCAAAACGGAATTGATTCAAATGAGGGCGCTGTCACTATGACATTTCTAGGACGACGTTCCGTGTGGTGGTGGGTGGGGGCGGGGGGCGCGGGAAGAATCCCCAGGGAAATAATCTCTTACCACATCGATACACACATCTGTCCGATAATGGGTACGAACAAAATCAAGAGGCGTTCCGGACGGAATGCCCGAACATCTTAAAGGCAGTGGACACTATTGGTAATTACTCAAAATATTTATTAGCATAAAACCTTTCTTGGTGACGAGTAATGGGGAGAGGTTGATGGTATAAAACATTGTGAGAAACGGCTCCCTGTGAAGTGCCATAGTTTTCGAGAGAGAAGTAATTTTCGACGAATTTAATTTCGAGACCTCAGGTTTAGTACTTGAGGTCTAGAAATCAACCATCTAAACGTACACAACTTCGTATGAAAAGGTTTTTTTTTCTTTCATTATAATCTCGCGAGTTCGATGACCGATTGAGCTCAAGTTTTCACAGGTTTGTTATTTTATGCATATGTTGAGATACACCAACTGTGAAGGCTAGTCTTTGACAATTACCAATAGTGTCCACTGTCTTGAAGAAACACAACAAAAACAAGCGGTGTTCAGGGCGGAATGCCCGTACACCTAATTAACAACTTGTTAATGTTGAACATTTATTTTGTCCCCTACTCTTGACAGGGTGACTCCGGCGGTCCATTGGTGTGCAGTAGACGGGATGCGTCGGCGAACGTTGAGCGGTGGTATCTGACGGGGATCACGAGCTGGGGCCACGGGTGTGCCAGACGGAACTACCCCGGTGTTTACACCAAAGTGGCTCGTTACGGAGACTGGCTCGAAAACGTCTTTGCATCACACAGTGGGAAATAGTTTAATCCCAAAACAATCATAAAAGTCATATTGACAAATAGGTCAAAGCAACTGTGATGATAATTTCACTGGATTTTTCGATTGTTTGATTGGTAGGAACTTCGCTGCCAATTGAATAAACCAATAAATTTAGTATTAGACTGGTGACTGCTCTATATTCCGACATCCCTATGTTCCGACACCCCTATGTTCCGACACCCCTATGTTCCGACACCCCTATGTTCCGACACCCCTATATTCCGACACCCCTATGTTCCGACACCCCTATGTTCCGACACCCCTATGTTCCGACAACTCAACATATATCCGACACCCCCATGTTCCGACACCCCTATGTTCCGACATCCCTATGTTCCGACATCCCTATGTTCCGACACCCCTAAATTCCGACATCCCTGAATCCGACACCCCTATGTTCCGACACCACTATATTCCGACACCCCTATATTCCGACACCCCTATGTTCCGATAACTCAACCTATAATCCGACACCCCTATGTTCCGACACCCCTATGTTCCGACAACCCTATGTTCCGACACCCCTATATTCCGACACTCCTATGTTCCAACACCCATTTATTCCGACAACCAAAACACCCCGCAATAAAATCCATCATAAGACAAATTTTCAGAATCACCAAAGCTATTCGTATTGTGACATCACACTTTACTAAGCTGCGATTGATTTATTTTAATTCTTCGGACAAACAATAAAACAAGCACAGGCCGTCCAGGGAAGGGCAAAAGTTAAAAAAAAAAAAAAAAAAACTGTCATCAAAAAAAGTTGTGCCCTCCCAGACCTAGCTCATAAAAAGTACACATTTAAACATATAAGTCGTTCCAAACAATTACTGAAAGAATTGTTTTATTGTTATGTACTCTTATGCTTGAAAAAATAAAAATTGTATTTCCAGGTGACTTTAAGTTTGTTGAATCATAGGGTGCGCTTTCCACTATCAGACACTGTCGTCTTAGGCCAAGACTAGCATGCTCAGTCTGTGCGTGCGGTTAGCGTGGCGGCTAATGGGGTGGTAATATTTTTCAAAAACTGTAACTACATTAATTTTAAGACTGAGAGACTATATTTAAAATGAGCTTTTTACTGTGCTAATTGCTTCAGTAAAGTAAGTAGTTTTATCAAAAGTGCTAGGGTCTTCGCATCGACACTTTTAATTATCTGTTTTACTGGCTGAATACATTGCCTATAAAACATGAATAAATAAAACCTGAATAAATATGGTGAAACAATCTTGTTCATTGAAATTACAGAACAGATTTTCAGTCACAAAATGCAGTAATTTCTTTCTTTATACGATGTCTATGGGTCTCATACGTTTTCAATCAGTGTAAGGGTTTTAACATGGATGATGATTGACTCAGTTTCGTCAAAAAGGGTGACTCCACATCATCTGTTCCAATGAATTTTATTGTTCGTGTACGCCTACAATTTGAATAATTTATAGATTTTTCAAAACTGCCCAATCAGATGCTTCAGTGCATACAAAAATCGGCTGAAGACCAGGGCCCAATTTCATAGAGCTGTTATACGCAAAAACATTTGCATGACATTCTTCCTTGATGATAAAAACAGGACTACAACCCTAATGTTCATTTGTTGCGTGTTGCGTATTGCTTGTTCTGGTATTCAGCTGTTGTTTGCTTTTCCTGAAAATCACGTGGGAATTTGGTTAAATTTTGCTTCTATCAAGAAAGAAGTGTCATGCTAAGCAACATTTTGGTGTCTATAGCAGCTCTATGAAATTGGGCACTGAGAGCTGCTTAGCGTCCGATGGTGTGCTTACTGTGTGATTTGGATTTCATAGTGCTGCTAACAGTTAGCACACGAAAAGGCATGATGGTAACATTCCAATGCTTACTGCACGAAAATACATGACGTCACAGTACATCGCCATACGTTTCTTGCTAACATTTCACCTTGGCAAATTTGTCTGCTACGGTAAGCACGAAAATGTGCGTACTGTTAAAGCAGAACTGTGACATTTGGCCCAGTGCGTTGGTTGTTTTAACATTGGTATTGTCACTAAATAATTTCATTTCATGCTGTCGGGTTCCTTTCATAAAACACTGGTATTTATTCAAGATATCCGGGTAATTGTGCCACCATTATTGTCCCATTATTGATGGCTTCATGAATGAGTGTCATGGTTGCGACAATACGCTTTGTTATTATCCCATACCCCTTTTAGAGTTTTTATTAGGGTCAAAACGTGATACCATTGACATTATTTTGCATTTACGTGTATACTCATGCAGGCCTAATTTTAGTTTTGGTTGGGAAGCAGTTTGAAACAGCTAATTCTATTTCTCTTCTGAAATAAAGTTAAAGTTAGAAGTGAGTTAGTTTGCCTGTTAAACGTCAAAACACGTTACACTTACACGAATAATTGTTATGCATAAATTGACGTTCATAAAGGCCATCTCAAATCAAGTTTAAGTTTATCGGTACCGGCTTAGAATGATGTCCCAGCTCTGAAGATTTATAAATAGTGCAAGTTTGCTCTCGATTTCCCCCAAAGTGTACACAAAACATCTCCAAGGAACCAAAATAATATTGCGTCGTGTTTTTGATAAAGGAAGAAATGTGAGGCCCCATCACTTTCTAAGTCGGAAACAAGAATGGAGCACGGTCTCTAACCTAGTCTTGTAATCAAGTCGGTAATTTACAACCATGAGTAAAATCTCTTTTGAAGAAGTGGATGCTCAGAGGCTCGGAGTGCCGGTTTGCAGTGGTCTCTTTTCAGAGCAAAAAGCAAGGAACAGAAGGAGTTACAACTCCAAAAAACTCAAGTTAATCCGATTAGCGCTGCACCCGCCTCCAGTGGAAACACTATGGATGTGAACCGCAGCGCCTGTAAAAGGCTGACACATTCCGACCGCAGCGAGCTCTTTGGACCCCACCGCCTTTCACTGCCGTCGCTGGTATCACGTCGTTTTCCATTCATATAAATTATTGGAGTGGTAAAGTAGCAACACACAAGTTCAACGCGTTCGCAGTAGACGATGTAACCCACGTTACACACGCACAGTGCTAAATTAGAAACTGTCGACTTTAAGCCTTCTACTGAATTTTGAAGCAAACAAATTGGCCGTTCCTGTGTAAAGTTATGACATTTGTTAGGTCCATTGATTTTTGTATTATGAAAAGAATGTCGGTGGCCTCCGGTCGTTAAAAACGAATTGGGATTGTTTGCAAACGTTTTTCCTATCGGCGGATATGCATTTGAACGGTAGACACAAGTAGACACAAACTGAAAAAAAAAAGAAGATTTTATGTGACCAGTGAATGCTCAACTGTTGAAATTGAATAACTCTTTTTGACTCTTGAATGCTGATTCAAAGTGCATTCATTTTCAATACTAAAATGAATGAGCCAGGAGTTAAAATGAATGAATTTTTGTTGCCGGAAAAACCTATAGTATGAGACAATTCAATGATGGCTCGCTTTTTGGTACATTGTTGGTACACCTACAATGTGTTCATCTATCTTTGTCGTCCCTTCTTTTTCTTTGTGAATATTACATGTATATACAGTTTTGTTCTGGCATTCTATAGGTATATAACTTATAAGGGTAACAAAAGCCGCTCAATTCATGTTTACAGAGGGAACATGATTGATGTGATTTTGCCTGAGTGATTTGGGGTTTTCTAGGGGCTTACCCGGTGCATTCCCGAGTTATGTAGAAGAAAGAAAAATCGTGACTCTTTTTGTAAACATGAATTGATTCAAGTCAATGTCATGACAATGGTGGTTACAAGTCCTTTCGTTTGAAGCAACAAAATGTTCTTTTTACCAGTTTCATTATGGCTTTAGAGGGATTTAATGCCATTCACACATCGGTGTATGGGTAAAAACCAAAATTAATATTCTTTAACCCGATGCAAATTTAACATCTATTATAAGGCCATTCGTGTTTGACTATGGGTTTTTGCAGCGACCTTTTCTTCATTTGTTATGGTGTTTTGTGAGTTCTGTTCTTGATATAATCTGGATTTGCATTTGTTTTAATGTTTTCTAATATGAATTGTGTGATTTTAAAAGCGTTTGAGTGCAATCTCTTTTTAGTATCAAATAATTATATTTCTCCCGATTTGTATACTTTTTATATAACCTTGGCAGCCCCTGTCCAACTTGTAATCAATAATGTCTAAAGATTAAAACAAAACAATATAATTAAAACAGGTACACAATAAAATTACGCCATACTTCCATGAAAACTAGCGACAACTACAAGTAATAGTAAACATAAATATATTAAACATAGTTCGGGCCATTTTGGTAAGCAGAAGCTTGTAAAAAACAGCCAAACAGACAAAGAAACAAAACAAATAGACAGACATGCAAACAAAAGGACGAATGAAACTAATACATGACAGCTATACTCCGAGACAAGAGTAGATTAGAGGAAATACAAAATCATAATATTAGCGACAAGGACAGACAGTGGACACTATTGGTTATTGTCAAAGACCAGCTTTCTCACTTGCTGTATCTCAACATATGCATAAAATAACAAACTTGTGAAAATTTTGACTCAATTGGTCATTGAAGTTGCGAGATAATAATGAAAGAAAAAACACCCTTGTCACACGAAATTGTGTGCGTTTATAATGGTTGATTTCGAGATCTCAAAATCTAAATCTGAGGTCTCGAAATCAAATTCGTTGAAAATTACTTCTTTCTCGAAAACTATGTCACTTCAGAGTGAGCCGTTTCTCACAATGTTTTATACTATCAACCTCTCCCCATTACTCGTCACCAAGTAAGGTTTTATGCTAATAATTATTTTTAGTAATTACCAATAGTGTCCGCTGCCTTAGGCAGCGAACACTATTCGCAATTACTTGATTTCGAGACCACAGAATTAAATTTTTAGGTCTCGTAACCAAGCATCTAAAAGCACACAAATTCGTGTAACAAGAATGCTTTTTCTTTCATTATTATCTCGCAACTTCGACGACGAATTATTGGTATCAAATTTTTACAGGTTTGTTATTATATGCATCAGTGAAATCTTAATCTAGCAACGACCAAAAATGGATTGCTAATTTCCTTATGTCATTCTGTACACGATCAAAATACGGGTTTAAATTATTTCAAAATTGCTGGAGTGGAAACTGTAGTTTTTTATCAATTTTATTTCAAATACAAGAACATACAGAGACAGTGACGTAATGTATCTATTAAAAGCAGTGGACACTATAGGCTGTTACTCAAAATAATTATTAGCATAAAACCTTTCTTGGTAACGAGTAATGGGGAGAGGTTGATATTATACAATATTGTGAGAAACGGCTCCCTTTGTAGTGACGTAGTTTTCGACAAAGAAATAATATTCCAGGATATTGATTTCGAGACCTCAGAATTAGATTTTGAGGTCTCGAAATCAAGCATCTGAAAGCACACATCTCGCAGGACAATGTTTTTTCCCGTCATTATTAATACCTCGCAACTTCAAATTTCCACAGGTTTGTTCTTTAATGCATTGTGGAGATACAGAAGACTGGTATTTGACATTGACCAAAGGTGTCCAGTGTCTTAAAAAAAGAAGCGATATAAAAATAAATATAAAACAAGCATTGATAAGATGGAGGTGGTTATTTAGATGTGGTTAATAATTGTGTGTCTAAATAAAGTTAGATGACTTGTGGTTCTTTGTGTTATTTGCTGAGTTTGACAAATCCCTTGCACGGGCCACTTGTCCTTATACACACAATGCTTTATAATGATTATACGATTTCTTAAACATCTTTCTGGTAATAAAACCAAGAAACCCTAAAGAAGCATTAAGCATTGTAACCTGCATTTGAAGATGCACGCAAGAAGCTCACGGTCAATTTATATAACCGGCCGTCGATTTCACAAAGAGTTAGGACTCGTCTTATCTCGAGTTAGGACGAGTAACTCTTCCTAACTTAGGACTAATCTTAAGGTCTGCATGCCACAGTGCAGGGTTGGGACTCGTCCTTAGTCCTAAGATTAGTCTAAAGTCGTCTCTAGCCTGCATACTAGTTACTACAACATCCATGTGACTTTAGCTGCGATTCTACGTCAGCTTGACCCATTTCTGTGTCACTTTGATACAAATTTCCGGGTCACACTGGCCCTAAAATTGGTCAGGCACACCTGGTATATATGTACTCGGAACCGGGTTGAGTCTGACCCGGGAGGTAGTTTTTAGTGTAACCGTGAAGCAGGATTTAGAATAGGCCTATAAATTGCAGTGTCATGAGGAAACCTAAAACAGACAGGGGCAACATTAATCTAAAGCTTCGTGTGACAAGGGTATTTTTCTTTCATTATTATCGTATACAACTTCGACTACCAATTAAGCTAAAATGTTCACAGGTTTGTTATTTTAAATAATATGTTGAGATACACCAAGTGAGAGGACTGGTCTTTGACAATTACCAATAGTGTCCATAGAGTCTTTAAAAGCACCACTTTTAGAAGCACCAAGTATTATTTGCAATTTCTCATCAGATCCGGTCGTTGAAATTAATAACAAAGAAAACAAAATTCCCCTGTTCGTGGACACAAAGTAACGAGTTATTACAACACATTGCAGGGTGCGTTGCCGTGCGATAAAGGCCCTCGCTTCGGCTCACAGGCTTTTATCACACGGCAACGACCCTGCTGGTTTTAACAGCCGAATTTTAAGAACTCGTCGATACCCTTTTATTCCCTTAATGTAATTTTAAGGCATGAGTTTTGTTAATAAGGGGGAAAGGTACCTTTAAAATGGATTTTATAGTCCGGTGAGGGAGGGTTGTGATTGATCACGATCATCGCAACACACACGGTCAAATTGACATAAATGTTGATAGATATGTAAGTTTTAATGTCACACAGGGCAGTCCTGCCACTAGACTTTCTTCTGATCCCTTCAGGTTATCAGTTCCTCGTTGCAACACAGAGTCCCACAAGTCGTTTTATTTTCAGCGGATTGTCCCCATGTGGAACCAGCTTCCGCGGTGTGCTGTCAGTCAGATCTAATGTGTCCTTGTCAGCATTTAAGACTCTTCTGCTCCAATTTTACAAGGACAAGTTTGTTTCTGACTTTTCAGCGGATGATGTTTGCACTTGGGTGTCACATTGCCATTGCTCTTGTTGTCGTCTGTAAATCCCGCCCTCATGTAGTGGGATGGGTGGTTTTTAACTATGGGGTGGGTTTCAGGGGACATCCTTTGTGGCAGGACGGCTTTGTAGAGGTGCTGGGTCACCTGTTCCTCCTCGCCACTCACTGGCTTGGTATTGTTAAGCTTTTTTTTGTTCATTGTTTCTCTATGTATCGTCTTGTATATTTATATTTTTATGCCAGTGTAAAGTTTAATAAAACATAAAACTAAACACAAGTAACTTAGCTATCTTCACTATTACTGTAAGACCAAAGCTTTTCACATTATTCTTTTTAATTGACCCGAATACATCATCAGGGTATGCAGCTCTGATCCGTAAAAATGTAAACAACAACGGGTGGTTTTAGCTCGGATTTTGCGACAGTCCGCGTGACCCTTTTCTGGGTCACTTCGAGACGAATTTCCTGGTCACACTGGCCCTAAAATTGGTCAGGCACACCTGATGTACTCGGAACCGGGTTGACTCTGAACGGGAAGTGGTTTTTACTGTAACCGCGTAGCAAGATTAAGAATAGGCCTATATAAATTGCAGTGTCAGAGGAAACCTAAAACACAGAGAGAGAGAGAGAGAGAGGGGGAGGGAGGGGCAACACCAATCTACTGAGCACTGACAACTTAATTCATAAGCAATGCTCCCATCGGAAGCAGGATTTGAACCGGGTACATTTATAGTGGTGGAATACAGGGGACAGTTCAAGCTATAACCTGGTTTCGTAATGCCACGTAGCTTAACAACTTTGTTTAATGGCAGTCGACAATGTTGGTAATTACTCAAAATAATTATTAGCATAAAACCTTTCTTGGTAACGAGTAATGGGGAGAGGTTGATGGTATACAATTATTGAGTGGCTTAGGGTGGAATGGGAGGAATGTTATCGCAAGGTAAAATTTGGACTGTTCCATTTCACGAGGCGAAATTAAAGCCACTCAATATTTGTTTTATATAAACTGACATATAGACGATGTGACCGGTGACATCACATGTTTACAAAAGAGCCATAGAGCCTGGACTTCCTGCAGGCACGGTTTGTACACAGCCTAATGGAAGAAAACATACATCTTATTAATTTATGGAGATCGCACTGTCTAATTCTTATCAACTATTGATATGATGAAAGGGGGCACATCTGAAAACTTGACCAGCTTTTACTTTCATAACTCTTGGTTTTATTGGAAAATTATGACACAAAATGTCAACTTTCCCATAGAACCAGTGTAGCATCTTGCCTGCCAGAATACTGAACAAATGTACAAGGTCACACTTATTGTAAACAAGGGTCACATGGTCTAGTGTCATTTGTCGATTTTAAAAGTATAACATTATGAAAAATCACACAAATAACTATTTTATGCATATGTTGATATACACCAACTGTGAAGGCCTTAGTTTAATTGACAACTGCCAATAATGTCCAGTGTCTTAAAAGGAACATGTTGCCTTGGATCGGTCGAGTTGGTCCTTGAAAAGCGTATGTTACCGTTTGTTATAAAATGCATATGATTATGAAGATATTTTAAAAGTATAATAAAATGATCCACCCAAATATCACTCAAAATTGCGTGGTTTTCCTTTTACATTGTCGACAAACACGATTGGCCATTTATGGGACTCAATTTTTTGACTCCCATAAATGGCCGACCGTGTTAGTTTCGAGGCAAATTTGTGTAGATCATTGCTTAACCATAGGCATTTTATTACAAACGGCTACAAACGCTTTGTATAGACCAACTCGACCGATCCGTGACAACGGTTCTTTTAACGTCATTTGACGTAATTTGGGTCCTTTGTTTTGGAAAGATTACAGTCTTTTTCATGATTTCATTTAAACACTCACTCATATAAAACCAATCTTTGAAGTTTTAATCACACAAAAACTATAAAAAGAATCGGACCACTTATCATTTTCATCATACATTCTAGGCACGTTCAATTGCTTTTCTTTGAATCGCTGAGGCGGAAAAAAGAATTTTTTTCTCAAAATACCTGGGGAAAAAACAGTCACAATGACGTAACCTATCTAAAAGTGCAGTTTTTAGATTCGTCAAACAGTTGCACTTCCACATCAGTTGCCTATTTTTTGGAGGTATATATAAGTTATTGGTTTCATATTATGGCCTGATTCTATGGTACAAAGCACGAGCCAGGTGTGTGCCTATGCCCAAATAAGGTCCCGTTCTTGCGTGTCTCGCCAAGCAAGCCATGGTGTGAAATAATATGAGAAAGGCATATAGGGCTTTTAGGCCTAGGTGTGTTTGATTGGTGGGACTTCACAAAACCTGAAATGTTCGAAACCTGAAACTGAGCTCAGTCACATGTTGCATCGAATATTGTCCGACCCAGGTATTCGACAACCAAAGGGGGAGTGACTGCCCGTTGTTATTCAAATAAAATCTTACTTGCCTAGAGCTACTAAGCACGAAAACTTGCTTAGCATAAAATGTATTCCTTGATAAAAAAAAAACAGGATACCAACCACATTTCCATTTGTTGCATATTGCTTGTTACTGTATTTCAGCTGTTGTTTGCTTATACTGCAAATCACGCGGAAATTTGGTTGGTAGTCCTTTTATTATCAAGGCAAAAATTCCATGCTAAGCAAATTGGTGTGCTTAGCAGTTCTATTAAATTGGGCCAAAATCACATAGTTGCTTGACGTTGTGATCTATAACAGTAGTTCAAACAAAACTTGTTTCATAACTGAAAATCTGGGGAAGGGAGCCACAAACGCACAACCGAAACTTAGCTCGTTATCTGCACAACTGATCTGAAAGTCCGCGATCAAGATGTTCAACCTTTTCGCTGCCGGGATGCTCTTCGTCTGTCTCGCAGGGATCTGTCCGCAATTTTCCCATTGTTGTAAGTAAAAATTGTTGTTGTTGTTATTAAGTCACAGAAGGTACACAGATAAAACAAAATCGACAGGTGTTCCTTTTCTGATTAGCATAATTTTTGAACTAATTTTTTTTTTTTTTGCTGAAGCAGCTGTTCCTGAATTTTTCATCCTTTTACCTAAGTCCACTAACGCCTATTTTGTAATGAACAAAACGTGAACAAACTTCAACGTTTACAGAAAAAAACAAGTGTGAAGCTTTGCTTTATTTGCAATAACAAAAATGTTTCTTCACAACAGGCCCGTCGCAATCGAGCCCAACGACGAGCCCACCGCCGGGCCCACCACCGTGCCGGGGTTGGGATGACTGGGGTGTGTGGACCGAGTGTAACGCGCCATGCGGCGCCGGGGAGAGGACCCGAACCCGGGTCTGCCCCTGCGAGACGCGCACGCAGTGCTCAGGCGGAAGCACCGAGTACAACAGGTGTGAGATCATGCCCTGTGTCCCCGCAGGTAAGGAGAATGGATGGGTACAATTATGGAGCTGATACAACCAATGCCCTTTTATTGTTTTATTGAAACGATATAAGAGATGTTAATTTTTTTCTATCGGGGATAAAGAATATTAATTTTGGTTGTTTACCCATACACCGATGTGTGTTAGCACTGTATCTCAGTATGTTCCCGAGTCATGTGAAAAACTGCTCTAGAATTGCAAGGGTCGTGGGTTCGAATCCCACCTGAGTAACACGCCTGTGATATTTTTTCACAGGACTCGGGAAAGTACTGAGTATACAGTGCTTACACACATCGGTGTATGGGTAAACAACCAAAATTCATTGAAACGGTTATGTTCCACTATTAAAGAGGAAACTAGACTTTACGGAAGACGGAAATGAAACTCATGATGGTAAACTAAATTCTAGTTTCAACTCATTTTTAAATAAAGTTTTTTTTTACCTCAGTAAATAATAATGAACAGAATAAATTAATAGGGTATGTTGTGACCAACGCTCTGGATTCATCTACGCCAGTTCAATATGGGGACTTAACAATGATGTCGTAGTGGGTTATACTGGAAGGACTCCACATTAAAATAATATTTTAATTGCATTCTGACACTGGACACTATTGGTAAATGTCAAAAACCAGTCTTCTCACATGGTGGTGTACCTTAACATTATGCATACGCTTACAAACCTGTGCAAATTTGAGCTCAATTTAATGGTCATCGAAGTTGCGAGATGATAACGAAAGAAAAAAAAAACACCCTTGTCACACACGAAGTTGTGTGCTTTTTTTAGACGTTTGATTTCGAGACCTCAAATTCTAAGTCTGAGGTCGCGAAATCAAATTCGTGGGAAATTACTTCTTTCTTGGAAACTATGGTACTTCATCAGAGAGGGAGGCGTTTCTCACAATGCTTTTTACTACCAACCTCTTCCCATTACTCGTCACCAAGTAAGGACGTTTTATGATTAACAATTACTTCGATAGTGTCCACTGCCTTTATTGAAATGAATAACTTGTTAATCATTCTAAATGTTATGCTTTGCATATAGGAAATTGCATTAATATACAACAAAAACTGAAGATGTTTGTTTACTGTTAAAGGAACACGTTGCCTTGTATCGGTCGGTCGCGTTGGTCTTTGAAAAGCGTTTGTAACCGTTTGTTATAAAATGCATATGGTTATAAAATTCATATGGTTATAAAGATGTTGTAAAATTAGAATACAAAGATCTACACAAATATACATCAAACTTGCGTGGTTTTCTTTTTACCTCGTCGACTTACACGGTCGGCCATTTATGGGAGTCAAACTTTTGACTCCATAAATGGTCGACCGTGTTAGTTCGCAAAGTTAAAGGGAAAACCACGCAGTTTCGAAGCAAACTTATGTGGATCATTGTATTCTACTTTTACAACATCTTTCTAACCATATGCATTTTACAACAACCGGTTACAAACGCTTTTTATAGACCAACTCGTCCGATCCAAGGCAAAGTGTTCCTTTAATCGCTTTTCAAACCAGCTGGAATAAAGCGTCCTTTTGTATTTTTTTCTTTCTTTTATTTGGATTTTCATTTTTCATTTTTGCGGTTGTTGTTTTTGTTGTAAAGCGGCTGTGAGCGTTTTAAAATGGACTTTTCGCTATATAAATATTTTTTTAATTTAAATTATTCATAATAATTAGATATTCATGGGATTTGAGGCATTGCGTGATGAGGTTTCAATAGGCCTATAAATTTGGTTTGCGGTAACACCAAACTTGCTAGCACGAGGAATGTTCTGTTGTACACATGTACAGAGTCAGGGCCCGTTTCTTGGGCGGAAAATTTTCAAAGCTTTGTAACTCAAATCTTGCTTGCAAGAAGTCACTTAATTTCACCGGAGTCAAGATACTATGACCCACATGTCTGCGAAACAAACTCGGGGCGTGTGCTATGTGAGTAATCGGCACCTGGGCAGACACACGCAAACTCACCCGGGCCCATCTTTGGTTTAAAGACAATGGACACTGTTGGTAATTGTCACTAGCCTTCACTGTTGGTGTATCTCAACATGCATAAAATAACAAACCTGTGAAAATTTGAGCTCAATTGGTCGTCAAATTTGCGATAAAAGAAAAAACACCCTTGTCACACGAAGTTGTGTGCTTTCAGATGCTTGATTTCGAGACCTCAAATTCTAAATCTAAATCCGAAAACTACAGTTTTTCAGAGGAAGCCGTTTCTCACAATGTTTTATATCAACTTTTCCCCATTACTCGTTACCAAGTAAGATTTTATAATATAACTTCCTAAAGCCACCACCAATAAAATTTGCATGCTACAATAAACAGTGAATCCGGTGAAATTAATGAGTTATTGGAGGTAAGATTGAGTTACGAAGCTTTGGCAATTTTCCGCCCGAGAAATTCACCCTCAAATCCAGAACCAAATTTAGTAGAGCTGCTTCACCACAAAAAGTAGCCAACCAAATCAAAATTATGCTTACTAGAATACCAGCCAAACTCCCGCATCACATGTACAATATGAAAATGGTATCCTGCTCATTGTTGCAGAGTAGAACAATATTTTAAGCAATTTTTTTTTGCTTAGTTATAAAGGCACTTGGACACTAATATTGTGATTACTTAAAATAATTGTTAGCATATAAACTTACTTGGCAATGAGCAATAGAGAGCTGTTGATAACAAATTGTGAGAGTAGGCTCTCTCTCTCCGAAGTAACGTAGTTTTTGAGAAGGAAGTAATTTTCCATGAGTTTGATTTCGAGACCTAAGAATAAGATTTTGAGGTCCACAACTCCGTGTGACAAGGGAGTTGTTTCTTCCATAATTATCTCGCTACTTCGACGACCAATTGAGTTCAAATTTTCACAGGGTTGTTATTTTATGCATATGTTGAGATACACCAAGTGAGAAGACTAGGGTCCGATGTCTTTAAAGGAACACGTTGCCTTGGATCGGACGAGTTGGTCCATTAAAAGCGTTTGAAACCGTTTGTTATGAAATGCACATGGCTAGAAAGATATTTTAAAAGTAGAATATAATGATCCACAAAAGTATCACTCGAAATTGCACGGTTTCCTTTTACGTCGCGAACTATCACGGTCGGCCATTTATGGGAGTCAAAATTTTGACTCCCATAAATGGCCGACCGTGTTAGTCGACAGGGTAAAAAGAAAACCACGCAATTTCGAGGCATATTTGTGTAGATCATTGTATTCTACTTTTACAATATCTTTCCAACCATATATATTTTACAATAAACGGTTACAGAACGCTTTTCAAAGACCAACTCGACCGATCCAAGGCAACGTGTTCCTTTAAAAGCAGGTCCATGAAATTGGGCCAAGGGCGTCTCTGTGTCGTATAACACGAAAGTGAAACACCACCAGGGCTAACCTATACTTGATGCATATCGGACGTTCTTATAATGTTTGTGAAGCTTTATTTGCAATAAGAAAAATGTTTCTTCACACCATGCTCGAAACCGACCTCACCACTAGCACCACCACCGTGCGGGGGCTGGGATGACTGGGGTGAGTGGACCGAGTGTACGGCGCCATGCGGCGCCGGGCAGAGGCACCGAACCCGGGTCTGCCCCTGCGAGACGACCACGCAGTGCCGAGGAGAGGACACCGAGTACCGGATGTGTGAGCTCATGACTTGTTTTCCCGAAGCAGGTGAGGAAAATGAATGGGTGAAACCAATGTTCTTTTACTGTTTTATCGAAACTTAAGGCCCATTCACACGAGCGCTGCAAACGAGGGTCCCGTGCGATTTCATAACATCGATGTTATGAAATCGCAAATCCACGTCGTGTGAATGCTATGTATGTTACGAAATTACCTGGGTCCCGTGTTGTTCATAACACAGATCGAGACCTCCTCCAAAAAATCGCATCGATGTTATAATCATGGGGAGCCATCGTCTGAACCGAATGCCTGCGATCGTAACGAGGGACCGCTGCGTTGACACGTGAAGAACTATGAAGGAAGAAATGGGCGAACTATAGCATGCATATACATGTACATGTACATACACGTGATGTATATCTGCTCAACGCTGGACAACGATCCGTTTGGCTGGTAGGTTTTGTGGCCGGATGCTAGACCAGTCCAAACCTTGAAGCAAAAACATCGTTCAATCGGAAGCAGAATACGTCTTTTGGCAAAGCTTTTCGATGTTTTAATTCACCATTTGTTATGTCTCATCAATTCCATATCTAAAAAACATTTTCATTCAACAATGTAGCGTTTTTAACGTCAAAAACTCTATATGAATCGTGGAATTTTGTGTTTTTCTTCGACTCGAACATGACTCGACGTTGCTGGATCGCTGCATCTCAAGACAAGCTCAAACCTTGAAGCAAAAACATCGTTCATTCGGAAGCAGAATACGTCATTTGGCTAAGCTTTTCGATGTTTTAATTCATTATTTGGTATGTGTCATCAATAATTTCATATCTATAAAGCATTTCCATTCAACAATGTAGCATTTTTAACGTCCAAAAAGCTATTTGAATCGTGGAATTTTGTGTTTTTCTTTTTTTAGCTTCGAAAACGTAACCACCTTCTCGCCGGCCGCCGGGATGAGAGTTACGTTATCGCAAATGTTTTTAAAATATTCTACATTTTATGTGACTTAAAATGAAATTGATTTCAATGAAATTGATTTATTTTATTCCTTTTAACTGTAAGGTTTTTCGCCTACCCAAACGAGGGACGTATGTTTACATGTGTGTGTGCGTGTGTCGTGTGAATGCTCGCTAAAAAATCGCACGCGGTAAAGGTGACAGACGGCTGGCGCCCTTAACCAGGGACCCTCGTTTGCAGCGCTCGTGTGAATGGGCCTTAATAACTTAAAAATCTTTTGGTTGCATGTTTATTTAATGAATAATTTGTTTCAAATGTTAAGGTTTGTATAGGACCCGTGCATTTGTATAAAACAAATTGAATATTTTGGATTTTAAATTAATCTCTTTTCAAACCAGCTGAAGAGAAAAGCCAATAATTTTTCTTTTTTAACTTTTCGGGGTTTGTTTGTTTTAAAGCGGCTTCGGAACATTTTAAAATGAATTTGACGCTATATAATGTGTTTTTTGATCATTATTATAAGATATAATGGGATTTCAGGCGTTGCATGATGAGGTATCAATGTAGGCCTATAACTTTGGTTTGCAGTAACACCATACTTGCTAACTAGAATTTGAAACTTTGCATGGTGGAAATATGATGTATTATGGTTTGTGGTAGCACCATGTAATGATAATCTCTAAATGAGTTGGGGTGGTTCTGGAGAGAACCGTTGGTTTCAACTCGACGACGTTTCGATGAGTATGCTCTGATCGTCTTCTTCTGGAGAACTTGAGCTGGACTCTGATGCTTCATGCTGCTTTAAAGTACTGTGGAGGCGGCTATTCAGTTGTTGTACACAGATGCAGAATTAATAGGGCCCGTTTCTGGGGCGGAAAATTTTTCAAAGCTTCGTAACTAAAAACCTGTATGCAAGAAGCCTCTTATTTTCACCGGAGTCAACGTATCTTTAGAGAGAACAGTTGTCTTATAGATTTCTTGGTTCGGAAGACTTATCTTCTACCGCAGAGCATGCAGGTTTTCGGAATTCGTGAGATTTCTTAGTTTTGAAAAGAACTGCACAGTTCTGCTTATTTATCTACTATCTTGGCGGAAGGTATGAAGTCAGCCGGGAATATACAACCTTTGCTTAGTGGATCGACATGGCTTCTCATTGTGACTTGCACAACACCGCTGAGTGAGTTCTTACACGGGAACTTTGTTTCTTTTAGGCAATCCCTCGGGCTAGGCTCCAGCCGGTGGGCTGCTATTTCCTCCCTCTGAGAAATGAACATAACTTAACGACATAACGGATTTATTTTAAACACATGGCATGACACGGCGAAACGTGCGGAAACAAGGGTGGGTTTCCCGTTATTTTCTCCCGATTCCGATGACTGATAGAGGCTTAATTTTCAAAGGTTTGTTATTTTAAATATAAGTTGTGATACAGACAATACTGTTTACCAAAAGTGTTCAAAGGCTTTAAAAGACTTCTAGCAGAAGTCTGTTATTCCTATCTGAAAGCACACACATTCATGATTTTCTCGCAACTTCAATGACCAATTGAGCCCAAATTTTCACAGGCAAGTTATTTTATGCTTATGATGGGATACACCAACCGGAACACTGGTCTTTGACAATTACCAAGCGTGTACAGTGGCTAAAAACAAACTAACGATACATGTAGTAGTGTTCTCGACAGTATCGACTCAACTTGAGGAAAGGTTCGAGGGGTTTCTTCTCATTTAACTATCAAGGAATTTTATTCATTTTCTCAGCGCCAACGTTGCAGCTTACTGAAGGGTAATTCTGGGCAAGCACAGAGAATATGACAGCGAGGACAACAACGAGCATGTCAGTGACGTGACACATATCATCATTCATGGAAAATACAACCGCGACAATAATGACAACGACATCGCCGTCATGGTTCGTGCTAGTCCACCACCAGAGGAAAGTCGGTTCATCAACTCAGTGTGTTTGGACACGGATGTCAGTGCGGGCTTCGACGTCACCTCCGAGTGTTTCATCGTTGGGTTCGGCGCAATAAAGGGTACGAGTGGTTCCATGAGTGTTTTTAATTACTAAATTACTAAATCCACGCGTCGAAAACGAGAACCAAACTGCAGAAGCGACAATAAGCTTTTCACTGAGAACAAAAACTGTGCGAAAATGCACTACCATGCTGATTGTGGCCTATTGTGTAATGATAACATAATATGAGCGACAGTAGGACAGTAGCCGAATAGGGAATGACAATCAAATCTTTCTGTCGAGTTTTCATTGATTTGAGGTTATTTACTTTCATTCTATTTTGTGACAAATTGTTACTTTCCTACGGAAGCCTATTGCCACCACACGAATAAAACAAACGTCCAGAACGTATCGTGTCATGTACAATACTTATCCTGTCGTAAATAACAAATCCAATTTTATAGTGTACATACGCAAAAACTGATTATGTACGTACATGATCAATACAAAGTTATCATTTAAGTACAAGACCCTGTACTTACATACATAGCCTTGATCAAGGCGCTACAGCCAGCCGCGATCTGCAAAATCCCAGCGCACCCCCATACATAACACAGTGCATATAATACGTGTACAGCGTATGTACACATACGTACTGTACATGTACGTGTACCATCTGTACACGGTACACTAACGGTACATGGGTACTTCCAGCCACGTGTACGAGGTTGAAAGTACAAAGACACGACCGTACTCACGACTACGCTATACTGTTCTCGCTGTACAATGTATGGTAATGTCATTTGTGAATGCACTGCATGCGTGTGCAGCGAACCGGGCCGGGGAACAGTACGTCAACAGCCTTGATCAAGGCTAAAATACATAACAAACGTACTTAGTAAACTACATCGTGTACGAGTACAAATAAGTCCAAACTTCTCGTGTACGTACAAGAGGCTTTTTTATCCTAATGGCGGCATTACGTTTCCATACTTTCCTAGCAATAATTACGATACAATAATGTATAAGCCATAAACTGAAGTAGTTGCGCGAACGTGGATTGACCTAAAATTCAACATGTTAACTTTGTCCCATCGAATCGGTTTTTTTTTCTCGTGAAAACAAGAAAGAACAGTTTATATCGCTGGTAGTTTCACCAGGTGGGCTTTACAAGATTGAGACGTTGTACAATTCACGGCTATTATTTTAAATTAATAATTTTGTTTTTGTCTAAATAAGTAGGCCCACTTTAATGTTCTCAGGTTTTAATTGTGGAGCTTTGTTCATCCACTAAGAAGCATTAGACCAGCGCGAGACCAGGCTTTCTGCTTGTTCTCATCCTTATATGATAGAACAAAGAGCCAGTAGCTTTTTCCCTCGTACTGCATCTCTTTGGAACTCCTTGCCTGGTGCATGTTTCCCTTCATCCCATGATCTGCCATCTTTTAAGAGGAATATCAATTACTACCTTCAGCTCCATTGAGTTTCTGCATTTCTATGGTTTCGTCCTTGTAGCCCTTTATTTATCCATTTATCTAAATTGGCTCTTAGCATTAGTTCGGGTGAACTTGCATTCAAAAAAATATCCGCTGTGTAGAATTGATTGTATGGCACATCTTGTTTCTACTCTTATAGAGGATGGTAACACTGCTGATGTTCTTCAAGAAGCGATGGTACCCCTCGTGGAAATCAGAGACTGCATAAAAGCTTACCCCAGAGACATTTCGTACAATATGGTCTGTGCAGGATATATGAAAGGAGGGATTGATTCCTGCCAGGTAGGCGAAACATATCAAATCAATATACACCTATTTTGGAAATTGGGAACTTCGCGTAGAAGATGAACATTGTGTATGTAGCACAAGGTATCACAAGTGAATTATTGTTGTGCGTGTTCCCAGATGTATTTTTTTTTTTGGGGGGGGGGTACAGATCCTTCGAGTTACATAATCTTCTGCCACACCGCCGGTGTCTGCCCTAGTCCCAGCATGGTTCGCGTGATCGGTGTCATTTATAACGCCCGGCATGCCGGTACACATATTCTGCCTTGTGATAGGTTGGGAGCACCTTATACCCATAGCAACAGTGTACATCCGTAGCAACGACCTCTTTGAGGTACCTAAAAGTCTTTATTGGTATGTCGTAGGGTTTTTCATAAAACAATTAACTGCTTTACACTATTGTTCATGTTACAATGTTTTTTCTTCCCCTCCCTCTTGACAGGGTGACTCCGGCGGTGCATTGGTGTGCAGTAGACGGGATGCGTCGGCGAACGTTGAGCGGTGGTATCTGACGGGGATCACGAGCTGGGGCAACGGGTGTGCCAGACCAAACTACCCCGGTGTTTACACCAAAGTGGCTCGTTACGGAGACTGGCTCGAAAACGTCTTTGCATCACACAGTGGGAAATAGTTTAATCCCCAAACATGACAAAATGTCAAAATGTCTAAACTATCATTAATGCCTTTGCTCTTTAATTTGATTTCTTTCAAATAACTTTGGGTTTTCTAGATGGAATAGATGGAGTTTATGCTTAAAAATGATTATTTAGCCTAGAAGTCTTAGTCTATCAAGTAATATGCCCAAGCCATTGTGGAAACTGGCTGGGTAAAACGGGACTTTGGCTCCGGCTTGTTGTCCGCCTGATTGAATCCCCGTCCATACCGCAGCGTGCACGTTTTCAATATAACTGGTGTAGCCTTTAGCCGTAGCCAAAGCTGAGACAGTGATTTCGAAAAGGCCCTAGACCTCTAGATAGCGGAAGGCGCCCTGGAATATGTTCGTTCGCAAGGCAGCCATCAAATTTAATCAAGACAATCCTAGAATTGTTCTGGTCTTCGAAAGATCTCATTCGATTGATTGAATTCGGAAAGCATACTGACCCTAAATTTTTTTAAAGGCAGTGGACACTATTGGTAATTTTCAAAGACCAGTCTTCTCACTTGGTGTATCTCAATAATGCATAAAATAACAAACCTGTGAAAATTTGAGCTCAATCGGTCGTCGAAGTTGCGAGATAATAAATGAAAGAAAAAAACACCCTTGTCACACGAAGTTGTATTTTTTCTGATGCTTGATTTCGAGACCTCAAATTCTAAACTTGAGGTCTCGAAATCAAATTCGTGGAAAATTAGTTCTTTCTCGAAAACTACTTCACTTCAGAGGGAACTGTTTCTCACAATGATTTGTACTATCAACCTCTCCCCATTACCCATTACCAAGTAAGGTGTATGCTAATAATTAATTTGAGTATTTACCAATAGTGTCCACTGCCTTTAATATCAATGTCAATCACAAATATAAATATTTCGTATGAAAAACTTTCAATTTTAGTTTGTTTCTAATGTTTCCGTAATGATTTTGGTTGTCTTTAAAGCATGTACGAATAAATAAAATAAATAAACAAATAAATGAGATACGAATAGAGCCTAAACAATTTGATAGACTATAATTAAGCCCAACCAAACAGTTCCAGAAACAAAGGCCACTGCATGGACTCCCCGGGGAAAAACAAGTAATCAGTTGTTGACCGGTGCATGGGACAACAAGTTATATCATTTATGTATTATACCAGTCCAAAATGTCTGTCCAACGCTTGCAACGCTTCTTCCCAGAACGTACACTGTAAACAAAAATCCGTAATAATTACGGTGCTTTATCTGGCAGCTAAAGGGTGCCAGGTAAAGTGCCGTAAATTTCACAGTGGATTGTGCCTTGAGGGGGTAGTTTACCAAACTTCCACTGTGAAATTTACGGCACTTAAAGCCATTATACACTTTCGGCACAGAAAAAAAAAAGTTTACAGATTTACAAATAACTTACAGGGTTTACAGATGGTAATGGTGAAAGACTTCTCTTGAAATATTATTCCATGAAATGGTTTACTTTTCGAGAAACATTAAAACAATTATCAATTCTCGTTGTCAAGAATTAGGGATTTATTTTAAACACATGTCATGACACGGCGAAACGTGCGGAAACGTGTTATTTTCTCCCGAACCCGGTGACCGATTGAGCCTAAACTTTCACAGGTTTAAAAAAAAAAATTATCAGTTGTGATACACGAAGTGTGGGCCCTTGGACAATACTGTTTACCGAAAGTGTCCAATGGCTTTAACCTGGTACCCTAGCTGCCAGGTAAAGCACCGTCAATTTTACGGGTTTTTAAAAAAAATATTCTCTTTCAGGTAAATTGTTAGGAAGGCGGCAACGAAAATAATTTATCATCGGTTGAGTTCCTATAATATTAGATAATAATATGTTTTATGTACTGATACGTTCGTCACCTGTTTTTTTTTACTCTTAAAGGATTTGGGTACTTTTCAAAATGTCCATAAATTTATATTAAACTTACAGGGTTTGAAGATAATGACAGTGGAAAGTTTCCTTCAAATATTACTTACTGAGGTGCTGTAGTTTTTGATAAATGAGTAAAACAATGTAATGAAAATACGTTTGTAAATGCTTAAAATAATTTTGGTCTCATGAGACGAAAATTGTTTTCATGACATTGTTTTACTCATTACCCCAAAACTACAGCACCTCAGCACGTAATATTTTCAGGGAAGCTTTCTCCAAACTGTGTAAGTTTTAGTGTAAATCTGTGGACATTGTGTTTTTTGTCCTACAAAAAGTACACACACCCTTTCAAACAATCAACCGCTTTGTAGGCCTACTGGTTTACTAAAAAGTCTAACTGTGGTGATTTTTCATTTGTTGGTTTTGGTTGATGGTTGGATCATAACGAACGTTTCTACCAATATTGACCAATAAGGTGTTTCGTTTTATGAATACCAGGCGATGGTATGAAACAACATACTTTTTTTATTATTATTTTTTTTTATTATTATAAAACAGCGATACTTTAACATCCAATTCCATAACTGGTGACGTTCTTACTCAATTATTTTCGTTTTCTGTGTTTCTGTGCATTACATGTCATGTATGCATACTTTATTAAAATAACATTTAACAATTACATTATTTTAAAGCTGTTAAAACATCCTCTATAAATTGTTCATAGTTTGCTTTTTAATGGATTTTTTTAAATTTAATTATGCGGATGGGATAGTGAATATGTTCATCTCGGTCTCACCTCTCGATCGTCCTCGGTCGACCCTCTCCTTACCAATATCTTACGAATATAATACTTACGAATGCTTACGAACGCTTGCCAATGCCTTTACCAACGTGCAACGCTTACGGACGCTTGACCAACGTTACTAATGCATACGAAAATCGACGTCAAATGACGTCTTCGCAACATTCGCTGAATTTTAGAATCCGCTTTCTACATTGACCGATCTTCGTAAGGAGCTTGGGATTAATTTGTGAACGTTCCGAATTTGTTCCCAATGCTTACGAAGACACGGCGAATGTTGCGAAGTTTGAGCGATTGTCAAATATGTCCTTCCGTTAGCATAATATTCACTAGCATAATACTCGCCGTGTGAGAACAACACAAATTCACCGATCTTCGTACGGAGGTGGATAATGACTTGTGAACGTAAAACTTGTTACCAACGCTTATATGAAGACACGGCGAATGTTGCGAAGTTTGAGCGATTGTTAAATATTTTCGTTCGTAAGCACATTCGCTGGCATATTCTCCCCGTGTGAGAGACGCATTAGACCACGGTGAAGTTTGTATTTGATGGCCGCTGGAACGTAGACTTTAGGCGAAGTCAACGTGTTCATCTCTCAATCTATCTTGACTTGTCAAGTCATGTTTGCACTTCCACATCAGTTGCAGTTCCATACAATATTTTAAGAAAGGTAAAGTCTCGACAACCACCCTAATATTTTGTTAACTATCGAGCCTTATCCTTCTTCAAGACATCCTCGAGCTGCCCACCTTGGAACAGTTCAAGGAGGCCATCAGATGCGAGTAGGCATCAAGAGTCATATTATTACTTGCACGCATCTCTATTTTTGTAATAATAATTATATATATAAATACATATTTTGGCACCCACTGAGCACACAAACCGTCCACCGTCTGCAGCCGCACCCTTGCCTAGATGCTGAATAGGCTTTGACAAGTAGCTGGATTGGAAACCAGTCATCTCGCCCCCCCCCCCCCACGCAAACTTGCCCCCTAGCAAGCTCGCCCCCTCCGTGTACAAACTCGCCCCTCACAATGTCGCCCCCGACACAGTCGCCCCCGACACAGTCGCCCCCCCGACACAGTCGCCCCCCGACAACGTCGCCCCCTAACAAAGTCACCCCCAACACAGTCGCCCCTACGCATTGTTATACATAGATCCACAAGTAAGTAATATTTGAAGGGAAGCTTTTCCATTATCATTATCTTCAAACGCTGTAAGTTTAATGTAAATCTATGGACATTTTGATAGGTACCCAAATCCTTTAACAATGTTTATTGTTTCCCCCTCCTCTTTGACAGGGTGACTCCGGTGGTCCATTGGTGTGCAGTAGACGGGATGAGTCAGCGAACGTTGAGCGGTGGTATCTGGCGGGGATCACGAGCTGGGGCTATGGGTGACCAGACCAAACTACCCTGGTGTTTACACCAAAGTGGCTCGTTACGGAGACTGGCTCGAAAACGTCTTTGCATCACACAGTGGGAAATAGTTTAATCCCTAAACATGACAAAATATCATAATGTCTAAACTATCATTCATAAATACCTCGGACAGTTTCGCTATTCCTATTGGTGGATAGCGCGTCACGTGGGTGTGTATAAACCGTTGTTTATGACCGATAAAAAGTGTTGAAACACTGGGCGTGATACGCAAGCTTGCACCTGTGCTTATAAGACAGTTTCTTAATTCCTATTGGTCGAGATCAACGGCCGGGACGGTTGTGCCACTTCACGCGATACGCGCAACGCCCACAGCATTATAAGGAGTTGTTTACCCTAGGGCGGCGGAGGGCCTTACCATTTCATAGCTGGGGGTGTTGTGTTGAAATAAATCATTGAACAATTATAATTTTTGCATTTATTTTACTTTTTGACCAGAAGTGTTGATGTTTTTGATCGAAAAGGTATTTATGAATGGGAATCAAAGTGTGTTGAATCGTTTTTCAACGAGTAGTTTAAACCCGCCGAGGCCTGGTTCTTGAAAATTTACCTCGACTTTGTCTCGGTAAAATTATCAAGAACCAGGCCTCGTTGGGATTAAACCACTAGTTGAAAACCTCTTCACCACACATTGATTCCCTTATTAAAATCAATGGACACTATTGGTAATTACTCAAAATAATTATTGACATAAAACCTTTCTTGGTAACGAGTAACTGGGAGAGGTTGATAGTATACAAATATTGACTGCTTCGAGTGTTATGGTTAAAACTATGACTCCCGAGGTGATCCCCGGAGCGTTCTATTTTCCCGAGGCGAAGCCGAGGGAATTAAGAACGCTCCGGGGATCACCGAGGGAGTCATAGTTTTTAACCATTGCACGAGTAAAAGCAGTCAATATTTGTTTTATAACACCCCAAACATTTCTAAATACTGTACTATTATTATTAAGTTACAGACCTGAATGCTACAATCCACGGACGACGCGAATACAGATTGCAAACACTTTTACTTTACTGTGTTGCATGTAGTGTCGTGCAATTCGAAATGGTTACAGACTATTAATTTATCATCCTCGTACACGCAACGGACGTCTGGGTACTGCACGCCGTGTGCTAGTCTGTCGGACTAGCGCACGGCGCCGTGTGCTAGTCTTCGGACTAGCGCATGGCAAACCGACGCACTATCATACGGTCGTCGTCTAGCAAAACTAAGACATGTCATGTGACGCGCTCTAAACCAATGAGCAGGCAGAATACTTGCAAGGGGTGTTATAATATAAAACATTGTGAGAAACGGCTCCCTCTGAAGTGACGTAGTAAACGAGAAAGAAGTAGTTTTCCACGAATTTGATTTTGAGACCTCTGATTTAGAACTTGGTCTCGAAACCAAGCATCTGAAAGCACACAACTTCATGTGACAAGGGTGTTTTTTTCTTTAATTATTATCTCGCTACTTCGACGACCGATTGAGCTCAAATTTTCACAGGTTTTGTTGTTTTATGCATATGTTGAGGTAACCAACTGAGAAGACTGGTCGTTGACAATTACCAATAGTGTCTAATGTCTTTAAGAAACAGAGCGTACCTTTATTTCCGGTTCAAGCCGGAAGTTGAAAGTTACTGATTCACAAAATCATAAAAATCCTTAGCCACACATTGGATTTTTAAAAGCTATTAGAAGTTTGAAAACAGTGAAACAACTCAGTAACCCGTATACAAAAAAAAAAACTGAAACAAACATAACTACTGAACTACACACTGTAATTTACCATCTATATGTCACAAGAATTGCTCAAAGGACTTTTTTTAACTACACAAAGCGTGAACCCATTTTGACCTTTACTTCCAGTTCAAATCGGAAGTTTAAGTTTTATTTTGAAAAAAAAAACCTATATAGTTCCTGAACCAGGTGAAATGACGTCAACAATTCATGCGATCACATTTTGATGACATCACCCACGAGCCCCCTGGTTTTTTGTTGTTTACAAAAACTGAATGTCTGGTTATCATACTAGTGTGTTATTATTGGGGACAGCACCAATTTACAGATTGGGGTTGGACACTGACAGCCTAATTCACAAACAAGGCTCCGGTCGGAAGGGGGATTTCAACCGGGTCCGTAGGGGTGAAAGGCAAGGAGAGTTTAAGCTAACCTGAATCATCAAAGTAATTTTACGTCATTTGTTTTGGAAAGATTACAGTCAATATCACGGTGGTTCATTTTCACTTATTTGGACACACAATCATGCAACAAGTTTTTTACATTTAAATAAAAAACACAAAAAACACAAAACGGATCACTCAGTTCCGTCATGTCATTCTGTACACGTTCAAAAACAAGCCAGATTTCAATCGCTCTAGCAGACACGGGAGTTTCTTTAGATCTTTCTCAAAATGTGTCATGGAATTGCAAGGTAATTTCCACATCAGTTGCCTCTTCTCGGCAATTATATTAAAGACATGTTTTGACAACCACAATTTTTTTTGTTAAAGACACTGGACATTATTGATTATTTGTCAAAGACCAGTCTTCTCACTTGGTGTATCTCAATATATGCATAAAATAGCAAACCTGTGAAAATTTGAGCTCGATTGGTCGTCGGAGTTAAGAGATAACTATGAAAGAAAAAAACACCAATGTCACACGAAGTTGTGTGCGTTCAGATGCTTGATTTCGAGACCTCAAATTCTAAACTTGAGGTCACGAAATCAAATTCGTGGAAAATTAACTTCTTTCTCGAAAACTACGTCACTTCAGAGGGAGCCGTTTCTCACAATGTTTTGTACTATCAACCTCTCCCCATTACTTGTTACCAAGTAAGGTTTTATGCTGATAATTATTTTGAGTAATTACCAATAGTGTCCACTGCCTTTAAGTCTTTCATTCGGCTTCAGGTTCAGGCGTCGGTAAGTATTTAGTTTGATTTTAGGTCGCAAAGAATGGAGTCAACTGCCTTAATTGGGTCCCGTTTTTGCATGTCTCGCCAAGACCATTGTGAGGGGGGGGGGGGGGGGGGGGCATGTATTGAATTTTTTTTTAGGTGGGCCTGTCAGTCAACAATACTGTGAATGTTTGCCAGCAAAACCTTTATGGTTGGCCTAAAAATTATTGAAGCCTAAAATCTGAACTTTATTCATAACGAATTTTGTACGACCCAATGTTCCACTTTCTACGTCTTTGCCTTTTGTTATTCTGTTTACTGGACAGATCAAATCACGTAAACACCTTCAATGAAATTATGAAGTTCCCGTCTATGTAAAACGGCTCAAGCGACATGAGCCACTGGAACTCTGGTGAAAAAGTGAGCCACAAACGCACAAAACTCACCACCGAAACTTAGCTCTTTACAAACTGATCTGAAAGTCTGCGATCAAGATGTTCAACCTTTTCGCTGCCGGGATGCTCTTCGTCTGTATCGCAGGGATCTGTCCCCAAATTTCCCATTGTTGTAAGTACAAATTGTTGTTGTTAAGTTATTAACTGATTAGCAGGAAACTGGCCCTATAGTGGCCTTTCACTTGTATATTTTATACTGCAAATTAATATAATGGCAAGCATCATACCAGTCACAATTAGTTGGTCTTATGGGCGACAATCTGTCTTTAAAGATGGGGGCATTGTTCTCGTCGCATTTACGGCGTGTGGTCCGGGAGGGCCCCTGGAAATTGTAGGCGTATTTATGCTCGTTGTTGCAATCTATGCATTTTAAGATACATCTATTGACCCTTTAATTAATCTGAAATGATTTCTAAGTAATAACAAAAAAATGCAGTACAAGTTAGCCCACAAAATATTGTTGGTATTTTTTGTTTATGTGATATGCCTATAGTTGTTTTCATAGGTACTGATAACGATTCCAAATTTAACAATTAAAAATATATATGAATGACCAGGGCCATATTTCATAGCGCTGCTTAACGGTAAGCAAATTAGCGGGCCTACTGTAGCAGCAAAATTTGCTTAATTAGCGTTTTTCACAGGTTAGCAAAAAAAATTGGGCGGCCATATTGCGGGTTTAACGTGGATTTGCATTGTGACGTCGTTAATTTTCGTGCAGTAAGCACCGGAAGGTTAGCATGCTTTTTCGTGTGCTAACGGTTAGCAGCGCTATGAAATAGAAATAGCAAAGTAAGCACAAAATCGGCCGCTAAGCAGCGCTATGAAATTGGGCCCATATATTGAAACTAGGTTACCGGCGCACAGGAAGGGTATTGTACGTACAAACGATGATCGTCGTTGCCAGTTTAGCTGAACTATTTTACAGAATAGTATACACATATTGACTGGCAACGAGGTAACTAATTTAGTATACGTCTATTCCCACGAGGGACTTTGAGTGACCAGAAGAGCGACCTGTTTCCCGAGGCCGAAGGCCGAGGGAAATAGGCCCCTCTTCTGGTCACTCACAGGCCCGAGGGGGAATAGACGTACACTTGTTACTGAATTATGCCAGTCAATATGTGTTTTATAACACAGCTCGGTCTTAAAATGTAAAATAAGAACAGAAAAAGGAATTTTGCAGTTTGTTCACGGTTCAAGTCAAGAAAGGGCGCTGTTACTGCGGGCACTATAGACCTTATCGCAAATACCAATGCGCAAGCGCAGACTGTTGAATGAGGTGCATTGTGGGATATATATGAATCAAATTTTGCTACCAGCTAGACCACAATGCATCTAATTCCAAGCTTTACGCGCGCGCCCCGGTATTTGCGAAAAGGTCTATTTGCAAAGACTAGTGCCCGCTCTGGTACTATTCCCGCAAAACACGCGCGCGCGATCACCTATATTAATTCACCCCACGTGACCTTGTTTCAGCCAACCAAAATACAGAACAAGCAAGAGGTGTGTTATAATGATGAATATTAAACAAGATAAAATTCACCAAGTTTTCAGCGGAAAACATTTTTAAAGAAACTACAATTTAATAATAATTATACCAACATTGCGGTTTTTGTTTATACTTCCTTTAGTCAGAAGTTGGAATTTTGTTTACATAAGATTTAAGGCCTCTTTCAAGCCATTTGGTGCACCATGTTTTTTGTTATGACATTGATTACAGCTAAATACGCTTCGTACAGACGGCGTTTCATCCCCATCACCACAAGCACCATCACATGTTTGTTTGTTTGTTTGGTGTTGGGGGGGGGGGGGCGGTTAACCTAGAGCATGCGGGAGTGCGAAACGCCTTTTGCACGGGGTAATGAACGAAACAGAACATAACGCTTTTTAAATAAAAATAAAAGAAAGTGTCCACAGTTGGAAAACGTGTACAAAACCAGTAGGAGCTGTTGCAAAAAAAAATTAAACAAGCTTACACAAAAGAGGGACAACAGGAGGTTCACGGTTACAGGCGTCATTGACATTGTTATTTGCTTGCAGTGTCCCCAACAGTGAAAACGGTGCGCGAAAAAACCCTCAAAGTGTTGGTATAGTTGCCCATAACTCTGTCAAATTTGAACGGATTTGTTCCAAAATAGATGGGTATGAAGACGAAGTTAGCTCCTTTCTTCCGAGTGAATTAATTTCGCTCGTGTCAATGTGGTATCCAGGGAGGAGATCTAATAACATATACACACACACGCACTCGCGAGTGTGTAATCTGCAATCGGGGACCCTCCTTTGTTCAATTCTTTTTGATAGCAACTGGGGACCACAATGATTTCCTTTGTGATAGCAACCGTGAACCTATTGTCCCTTTTGTTATATGTCCCCGGTTTGAATGTGAATACCTACCCACACACCTGTTGCATCCCTGTTGAGACATCTATTGTTCTTTTCTTTGTTCCTGTTGTTAACAACCCCTTCCATTTTGTTATAAGACTCCATAAGGCAGCAAATTATGAGGGCACAGACACAATTCGGCTAATTATAAGGAGATGATCTCATGTGTGTAGGATATGCGCATTTGTAAATGTTTTTCAATCAATCTCTTTTAAAACCAGCTGGAGAGAAAAGAGCCTCTATGGACAGCAACTTTGTTTCTTTTTGTCAATCCTTCGGGGTCCAGTTGGTAGGATGTTATTTCCTTTCGTCTGAGAATGAGTATTAAACAAAACCATGTACAAACATCTAATTGCAGACTTTGTATTTTTTGTTGTTGATTTTACCGGTGCTTTACAAAGTGACGCATTGTTTCCATGCAACATTCCTCGGTATAGACCTTATGCATTGACGTCATCCAGCGGCCATCTTAGTAGAAAAACGGTGACGAAACAATCGAAACGCACAGATTTGTACGCGCGGCGCACAGGATTGGCCAATGAACAACCTCCTTTTGACCTCTAGGTGAGGGCGCCCTACTGAAATGACGTCATGTGCATAAAGTCTATAACATCCACCAAGACAGCACATGGCCCTATGGAAGACTGGTACTACAGTCCAAGAGATGCAAACAATGACATTAATGTGTGTCATTACTATTCACAATAGACGGCGGTTGCGGAACACGTCAACCAGAGGGCACCTCCAAGCGTATCGTGGGTGGTGAAGACGCTGCACGCGGTGCCTGGCCGTGGTACGCCCAACTTTATTTCCTTGGTTCTTTCAGCTGTGGTGGTACCTTGGTGGACAACAAGTACATCGTAACCGCGGCCCACTGCGTCAATGCTTTAATAACTCAAGGGTAAGCTTATAATTGTATCAAATTAAGGAAAAGTTTCCGTATGGCGCCACCACTTTTTCATTCGATATGAAATAATAAAGTATCTAATTTACCTCAATGAGATATCTTTTTTTGTAAAAATTTGTGAAAAAGTGGTGGCGCCATACGGAATCTTATCCACAAAAATAGGCAAGTTTGGAGGGGTATCTGGGGCGCCAGAAGTAAACATGCGTTTCGAAAAAAATTGGGGAAAAGTGGATAATGATGATCCAGATAAAAGAACCTTACACAAAAAGCTGGTCCGTGAAACTTGTGGCAAGATTCGAGGGGTTTCTTTTCATTTAACTATCAAGGGTTTATTCTTCCTTTTCTCAGCGCCAACGTTGCAGCCAACTGGAGGGTAATTTTGGGCAAGAACAGAGAAAGTGACAGCCAGGACAACAACGAGCATGCCAGTGACGTGACACAGATCACCATTCACGAAAGTTACAACCTCAACAACAATGACAACGACATCGCCGTCATGGTTCTTGCTAATCCACCACCAGAGGGCAGTCAGTTCATCAACTCAGTGTGTTGGGACGCGGGTGGCAGTAAGGGCTTCGACAGCACCGCTGTGTGTTACATCGCTGGGTTTGGCACAGTAAAGGGTAAGAATTGATGAGAGTTTTGTTCGACGAAAAGGGTGGCTCGTCAGTGTTTTTCAGCCGAATACTAAAATCCGAAACATTCCTGAGTAACTCAAGGATAGACTACGTGCAAAAGTATCGCGCGTGTCGAAAACGAGTAAAAACCAAGGCCGATAATTAGGCTTTTAAGAAAACAACAATTAGTGTTGGTCTTCTTTTAATTAAAACAGGGAAGACAGTTTGTTTCTTAACAAATTATTAATTTTGTCTGAAAGTTAGTTGTCATCCGAACATTGATTTCTTTTGGTCTAAAGATACTGGTACAACATACTGCAATGTTCTCTGGTTCTAATTGTTGAGCTTTGTTGACCCACACAAGCATTATCCGTTATGTAGAATGGGAGACTTTTTGAAAGCTCTGCCACTAGAGGGCAGTAGACCTACTAGGTAGGGGTGCACAACTCCTATAGCAAACAATGGTAAATGCTTAAAGTTCAAAAATACTCAAAAAATATTTAGAAGTCTCTCAGCCGCTTGAAAATTAAATCAGATACATTGTCATACAACTAAACTTCAGATTTCTTCTCAATTTTTGGTAGGTCAGCATTTTTGATTTTTTGCTAATTACCCTAGAAGAAACACTCCCAAAAACTCATGCACACTGCTTGTTATCCTTGGGGAACTCGTGTCCAGTACTTCCTGTTCCAGAACAGTTTGGTTTATGCTGGCATTGTGTTATGAAAAACAAAATACAGTTTGGCTAAATCTAAATACAATCTTGTTTCTTCCTATAGAGGATGGTATCGCTGCCCACGTTCTTCAAGAAGCGATAATTCCCCTTGTTGAACGCAGAGATTGCGTTGATGCTTACCCCGGAGTTATTACGTACAACATGATCTGTGCAGGATCTGTACAGCAGGACGCGTGCCAGGTGAGCAAAACATATCAAGAGCCACTTCTTTTTAAATTTAGGGATGTATTTTAGGTAATGAACATGCATTTAGCACACTGTACGGTGTCACATGGATTTTTTCCCCGTTGTGTGTGTTCCCAAAATTATATTAAAGCCATTGGACACTTTCTGAACAGAACAAAAATTAAAAGTTCACAGATTTACAAATAACTTAAAGGGTTTACAGAAGGTAATGGTGAAAAACTTCCATTGAAATATTATTCCTTCCAAGTCTGGGGTAACGGATTTACAATACATAAATTGTGATACACGAAGTGATACTGTTTATTTACCGATGTTGTGCGATGTTGTGCGATTGCTTTAACATCGGCTGAATTGAATAATGGTCATTCAAAAGAGGGCGCTATCATCAGATGAAATCTATACATAATTTGCCGTTGGCGGGGGGGGGGGGGGGCACATAATCTACTTCCACACCGGTATCATGCGTTGTGATCGGTTGAACCGCACGGACGTGGCAAAATTTACCAATATATCGACCAATAAATTGCACTGTAGCAACAATTGCACATCAATCAATGTACAGTACACATAGCAACATTGTACAACACCCGTAACAACAGCAGCTTCTTGGATAGAACTCTATGGCAGTACATTGTCGTGTAAAAACAAAACAAAGATGGCTGCTACTGACAGAGTTATACCATTTTCCCCATTTCCCATCGGTTCCGAATGCCGAAACCATGCAAAATTAAGACTTGACTAGACAATTAGTGTTTGTATTTATACGAATCTGTGTGGTGTTCGGCTTCCGAGAGTACAAACCCGGTGGGAATAAAAAAAATTGCAGCTTGCTTTGCTCGAAGGATATTATGTAATTTAAAAAAAAAATTGTCGAAATTGCAATAAAAAGTACAAACAATGCCATGACGTCATCATGACGTCACTACAAACTTATATAGGTAATGTCCTTGACTAACAATACAACAAGTTTCAACTCGGTCGGACTTTTGGTTTGGCAGGTACCATAGAACTATGGCAGGTACTCATCTTTAAAAAGTGCACCTTTAGAGCAGTACACGTGACACATGATGACTTCATCCATAATGACGTTGCTACCATGTAGGACATTGTAAACCAATTTCAAAATAATTATCAAAAACTCTGCCGGCCACAGACATCCAGTTAAATTGTATTTATCTGTTTTTCCTCATGACGTCATGTGCCGTCTTGGACTTGAGGTTCAATTGCTTGATGAGTTTCAAGTTTCAAGTCAGTTTCGATCTTGAGTTATGCTGCTGATATAAGAGTTCCACGGAAAAGAAGAAAACAAAAGATGGTGAAGAAAGCGAAACAAAAAAACAGAACAATAAATAACAACAGGTTTTCTTGCTCGTTGCACGGACCATGGAGTGCACGGACGAACACCTAAAGAAACACAACAGAAACAAGAAGTGTTCCAGGCGGAACGCCCCGAACACCTAATTACACATTATTCACAAATTAATGATTGTTTTCCCCTCCTCTTGACAGGGTGACTCCGGCGGTCCATTGGTGTGCAGTAGACGGGATGAGTCAGGGAACGTTGAGCGGTGGTATCTGGCGGGGATCACGAGCTGGGGCCGCGGGTGTACCAGACAAAACTCCCCCGGTGTTTACACGGATGTGACTCGATACGGATACTGGTTCGAAGACGTCTTCGCATCACTCAGTGGGAAATAAACAAATCCATAAACGTGACAAATGCCATAAGCTATCATTAGTGTCTTATTTCTAGTTAAAATATTTTGATAGTTTCTTGGTTTTTAGATAGAGTATAACTAAGAGTTTTAATCTATCGAGTACTGCCTGCATCCTTCTCTTCTATTCATTCTTGCCCTTCTCCTGATCATGTTCCGTTATTCTATAGCTATTCTGTGGTTTTGCTTGAAGACCTATTGTGTTCATTAGCTGTTTCGTAGCGAAGCGCAGCGAAACAGCTCTTGTTTTTGTTAAAGTTTTTTTTATTATTATTATTATTAGCTGTTTCGTAGCGAAGCGCAGCGAAACAGCTCTTGTTTTTGTTAAAGTTTTTTTTATTATTAGCTGTTTCGTAGCGAAGCGCAGCGAAACAGCTCTTGTTTTTGTTAAAGTTTTTTTTATTATTAGCTGTTTCGTAGCGAAGCGCAGCGAAACAGCTCTTGTTTTTGTTAAAGTTTTTTTAGCTGTTTCGTAGCGAAGCGCAGCGAAACAGCTCTTGTTTTTGTTAAAGTTTTTTTAGCTGTTTCGTAGCGAAGCGCAGCGAAACAGCTCTTGTTTTTGTTAAAGTTTTTTTTATTATTATTATTATTATTATTTTTTTTTTTTATTTGTCATCTTCAGAAAAATTTCATATAAGTGCTGATTTGCAATGTTCCCAAAAAGCAATTGCAATGAAATTTTCAGGGATGAAAGGTATTGGTGCAATGATCATTGCGAAACAAGGATGTCATTATGACATAATCAGAAGTCACGTGACGTCATCTTAAAGGTGTTGTATTTTAAATGTTTGAAAATTTATAACAAATCAGCCACAAGAGACCGTAGGTTTCTGTTTGCGGGATTGGGGAGGGATAAATAAGGTCTTCATTTTGTTTCGTGTGCGTGACCTCACATGACCTCTACTTCCGGTCGAAACCGGAAGTGGCCCTCTAATTCAAAATTGGAAAAAGATATGAAGTTGCTTTTAACGATGTTAGTGCGTGGCAAGGGTGGGCAGTTCAAAAAAAATACCAATGACGTCTCAAAATGCAACAGCGCCCTCTAGCGGCAGGTTGAAAACTCGTCAAAATGGACTTTTTGAAGATGTGTGTGGTGAAGTTTTTTGTAATCACTTCAAATTTTACACACACGTTAACTGTCAGGCAGCCATCATATGTGTGAAGTTTCAGATCAATGACGTCATCGGGGGTCACGTGACGCGGCCTTAAAGGTGCACTTTTTGAACTAATATAACTCCCTAAGTAATTATGCGATCATGTTGAAACTTGGTAGGTTGTTGGATATTGACAAGTTCTTATGAAATATTAAAGGACGTCATGATGACGTCATCACATGATTTTTTATAATTTTTTCAATTTTTGCACCTTTAACACATAAATTGCTATCTGAATATGGTATAATCCAAATTATTTTTTATTTATGCCACACTGGGCAAAATTGCTTTGAATACCCAACAAATTTAAAACTCAGTTGAGAAATTTGAATTTTTTTTTGACGAAACAGCTCTGCATTTGTGCACAAATGCAATTTAGCTCTAGTTTATTATTATTATTATTTTTTTTTTTATTTGTCATCTTCAGAAAAATTTCATATAAGTGCTGATTTGCAATGTTCCCAAAGAGCAATTGCAATGAAATTTTCAGGGATGAAAGGTATTGGTGCAATGATCATTGCGAAACAAGGATGTCATTATGACATAATCAGAAGTCACGTGACGTCATCTTAAAGGTGTTGTATTTTAAATGTTTGAAAATTTATAACAAATCAGCCACAAGAGACCGTAGGTTTCTGTTTGCGGGATTGGGGAGGGATAAATAAGGTCTTCATTTTGTTTCGTGTGCGTGACCTCACATGACCTGTACTTCCGGTCGAAACCGGAAGTGGCCCTCTAATTCAAAATTGGAAAAAGATATGAAGTTGCTTTTAACGATGTTAGTGCGTGGCAAGGGTGGGCAGTTCAAAAAAAATACCAATGACGTCTCAAAATGCAACAGCGCCCTCAAGCGGCAGGTTGAAAACTCGTCAAAATGGACTTTTTGAAGATGTGTGTGGTGAAGTTTTTTGTAATCACTTCAAATTTTACACACACGTTAACTGTCAGGCAGCCATCATATGTGTGAAGTTTCAGATCAATGACGTCATCGGGGGTCACGTGACGCGGCCTTAAAGGTGCACTTTTTGAACTAATATAACTCCCTAAGTAATTATGCGATCATGTTGAAACTTGGTAGGTTGTTGGATATTGACAAGTTCTTAAGAAATATTAAAGGACGTCATGATGACGTCATCACATGATTTTTTATAATTTTTTCAATTTTTGCACCTTTAACACATAAATTGCTATCTGAATATGGTATAATCCAAATTATTTTTTATTTATGCCACATTGGGCAAAATTGCTTTGAATACCCAACAAATTTAAAACTCAGTTGAGAAATTTGAATTTTTTTTTGACGAAACAGCTCTGCATTTGTGCACAAATGCAATTTAGCTCTAGTTTATTATTAGCTGTTTCGTAGCGAAGCGCAGCGAAACAGCTCTTGTTTTTGTTAAAGTTTTTTTTATTAGCTGTTTCGTAGCGAAGCGCAGCGAAACAGCTCTTGTTTTTGTTAAAGTTTTTTTTATTATTATTATTATTATTATTATTATTATTATTTTTTTTTTTATTTGTCATCTTCAGAAAAATTTCATATAAGTGCTGATTTGCAATGTTCCCAAAGAGCAATTGCAATGAAATTTTCAGGGATGAAAGGTATTGGTGCAATGATCATTGCGAAACAAGGATGTCATTATGACATAATCAGAAGTCACGTGACGTCATCTTAAAGGTGTTGTATTTTAAATGTTTGAAAATTTATAACAAATCAGCCACAAGAGACCGTAGGTTTCTGTTTGCGGGATTGGGGAGGGATAAACAAGGTCTTCATTTTGTTTCGTGTGCGTGACCTCACATGACCTCTACTTCCGGTCGAAACCGGAAGTGGCCCTCTAATTCAAAATTGGAAAAAGATATGAAGTTGCTTTTAACGATGTTAGTGCGTGGCAAGGGTGGGCAGTTCAAAAAAAATACAAATGACGTCTCAAAATGCAACAGCGCCCTCTAGCGGCAGGTTGAAAACTCGTCAAAATGGACTTTTTGAAGATGTGTGTGGTGAAGTTTTTTGTAATCACTTCAAATTTTACACACACGTTAACTGTCAGGCAGCCATCATATGTGTGAAGTTTCAGATCAATGACGTCATCGGGGGTCACGTGACGCGGCCTTAAAGGTGCACTTTTTGAACTAATATAACTCCCTAAGTAATTATGCGATCATGTTGAAACGTGGTAGGTTGTTGGATATTGACAAGTTCTTATGAAATATTAAAGGACGTCATGATGACGTCATCACATGATTTTTTATAATTTTTTCAATTTTTGCACCTTTAACACATAAATTGCTATCTGAATATGGTATAATCCAAATTATTTTTTATTTATGCCACATTGGGCAAAATTGCTTTGAATACCCAACAAATTTAAAACTCAGTTGAGAAATTTGAATTTTTTTTTGACGAAACAGCTCTGCATTTGTGCACAAATGCAATTTAGCTCTAGTTATTATTATTATTTTTTTTTTTTTTATTTGTCATCTTCAGAAAAATTTCATATAAGTGCTGATTTGCAATGTTCCCAAAGAGCAATTGCAATGAAATTTTCAGGGATGAAAGGTATTGGTGCAATGATCATTGCGAAACAAGGATGTCATTATGACATAATCAGAAGTCACGTGACGTCATCTTAAAGGTGTTGTATTTTAAATGTTTGAAAATTTATAACAAATCAGCCACAAGAGACCGTAGGTTTCTGTTTGCGGGATTGGGGAGGAATAAATAAGGTCTTCATTTTGTTTCGTGTGCGTGACCTCACATGACCTCTACTTCCGGTCGAAACCGGAAGTGGCCCTCTAATTCAAAATTGGAAAAAGATATGAAGTTGCTTTTAACGATGTTAGTGCGTGGCAAGGGTGGGCAGTTAAAAAAAAATACCAATGACGTCACAAATTGCAACGGCGCCCTCTAGCGGCAGCATGAAAACTCTTCAAAATGGACTTTTTGAAGATGTCTGTGGTGAAGTTTTTTGTAATCACTTTAAATTTTACACACAAGTTAACTGTCAGGCAGCCATCATATGTGTGAAGTTTCAGATCAATGACGTCATCGGGGGTCACGTGACGCGGCCTTAAAGGTGCACTTTTTGAACTAATATAACTCCCTAAGTAATTATGCGATCATGTTGAAACTTGGTAGATTGTTGGATATTGACAAGTTCTTATGAAATATTAAAGGACGTCATGATGACGTCATCACATGATTTTTTATGATTTTTTCAATTTTTGCACCTTTAACGCATAAATTGCTATCTGAATATGGTATAATCCAAATTATTTTTTATTTATGCCACATTGGGTAAAATTGCTTTGAATACCCAACAAATTTAAAACTCAGTTGAGAAATTTGAAATTTTTGTTGACGAAACAGCTCTGCATTTGTGCACAAATGCAATTTAGCTCTAGTTATTATTAGCTGTTTCGTAGCGAAGCGCAGCGAAACAGCTCTTGTTTTTGTTAAAGTTTTTTTTATTATTATTATTATTATTATTATTATTATTATTTTTTTTTTTATTTGTCATCTTCAGAAAAATTTCATATAAGTGCTGATTTGCAATGTTCCCAAAGAGCAATTGCAATGAAATTTTCAGGGATGAAAGGTATTGGTGCAATGATCATTGCGAAACAAGGATGTCATTATGACATAATCAGAAGTCACGTGACGTCATCTTAAAGGTGTTGTATTTTAAATGTTTGAAAATTTATAACAAATCAGCCACAAGAGACCGTAGGTTTCTGTTTGCGGGATTGGGGAGGAATAAATAAGGTCTTCATTTTGTTTCGTGTGCGTGACCTCACATGACCTCTACTTCCGGTCGAAACCGGAAGTGGCCCTCTAATTCAAAATTTGAAAAAGATATGAAGTTGCTTTTAACGATGTTAGTGCGTGGCAAGGGTGGGCAGTTCAAAAAAAATACCAATGACGTCTCAAAATGCAACAGCGCCCTCTAGCGGCAGGTTGAAAACTCGTCAAAATGGACTTTTTGAAGATGTGTGTGGTGAAGTTTTTTGTAATCACTTCAAATTTTACACACACGTTAACTGTCAGGCAGCCATCATATGTGTGAAGTTTCAGATCAATGACGTCATCGGGGGTCACGTGACGCGGCCTTAAAGGTGCACTTTTTGAACTAATATAACTCCCTAAGTAATTATGCGATCATGTTGAAACTTGGTAGGTTGTTGGATATTGACAAGTTCTTATGAAATATTAAAGGACGTCATGATGACGTCATCACATGATTTTTTATAATTTTTTCAATTTTTGCACCTTTAACACATAAATTGCTATCTGAATATGGTATAATCCAAATTATTTTTTATTTATGCCACATTGGGCAAAATTGCTTTGAATACCCAACAAATTTAAAACTCAGTTGAGAAATTTGAATTTTTTTTTTACGAAACAGCTCTGCATTTGTGCACAAATGCAATTTAGCTCTAGTTATTATTATTATTTTTTTTTTTATTTGTCATCTTCAGAAAAATTTCATATAAGTGCTGATTTGCAATGTTCCCAAAGAGCAATTGCAATGAAATTTTCAGGGATGAAAGGTATTGGTGCAATGATCATTGCGAAACAAGGATGTCATTATGACATAATCAGAAGTCACGTGACGTCATCTTAAAGGTGTTGTATTTTAAATGTTTGAAAATTTATAACAAATCAGCCACAAGAGACCGTAGGTTTCTGTTTGCGGGATTGGGGAGGAATAAATAAGGTCTTCATTTTGTTTCGTGTGCGTGACCTCACATGACCTCTACTTCCGGTCGAAACCGGAAGTGGCCCTCTAATTCAAAATTGGAAAAAGATATGAAGTTGCTTTTAACGATGTTAGTGCGTGGCAAGGGTGGGCAGTTCAAAAAAAATACCAATGACGTCACAAATTGCAACGGCGCCCTCTAGCGGCAGGATGAAAACTCTTCAAAATGGACTTTTTGAAGATGTCTGTGGTGAAGTTTTTTGTAATCACTTTAAATTTTACACACAAGTTAACTGTCAGGCAGCCATCATATGTGTGAAGTTTCAGATCAATGACGTCATCGGGGGTCACGTGACGCGGCCTTAAAGGTGCACTTTTTGAACTAATATAACTCCCTAAGTAATTATGCGATCATGTTGAAACTTGGTAGGTTGTTGGATATTGACAAGTTCTTATGAAATATTAAAGGACGTCATGATGACGTCATCACATGATTTTTTATGATTTTTTCAATTTTTGCACCTTTAACACATAAATTGCTATCTGAATATGGTATAATCCAAATTATTTTTTATTTATGCCACATTGGGTAAAATTGCTTTGAATACCCAACAAATTTAAAACTCAGTTGAGAAATTTGAAATTTTTGTTGACGAAACAGCTCTGCATTTGTGCACAAATGCAATTTAGCTCTAGTTATTATTATTATTATTATTTTTTTTTTTATTTGTCATCTTCAGAAAAATTTCATATAAGTGCTGATTTGCAATGTTCCCAAAGAGCAATTGCAATGAAATTTTCAGGGATGATAGGTATAGGTGCAATGATCATTGCGAAACAAGGATGTCATTATGGCATAATCAGAAGTCACGTGACGTCATCTTAAAGGTGTTGTATTTTAAATGTTTGAAAATTTATAACAAATCAGCCACAAGAGACCGTAGGTTTCTGTTTGCGGGATTGGGGAGTGATAATTAAGGTCTTCATTTTGTTTCGTGTGCGTGACCTCACATGACCTCTACTTCCGGTCGAAACCGGAAGTGGCCCTCTAATTCAAAATTGGAAAAAGATATGAAGTTGCTTTTAACGATGTTAGTGCGTGGCAAGAGTGGGCAGTTAAAAAAAAATACCAATGACGTCACAAAATGCAACGGCGCCCTCTAGCGGCAGGTTGAAAACTCGTCAAAATGGACTTTTTGAAGATGTGTATGGTGAAGTTTTTTGTAATCACTTCAAATTTTACACACACGTTAACTGTCAGGCAGCCATCATATGTGTGAAGGTTCAGATCAATGATGTCATTGGGGGTCACGTGACGCGGCCTTAAAGGTGACCGTTTTGAACTAATATAACTCTCTAAGTAATTATGCGATTATGTTGAAACTTGGTAGGTTGTTAGATATTGGCAAGCTCTCATGAATTGTGAAATGACGTCATAGTGACGTCATCACACGATATTTTATGATTTTTTCAATTTTTGCACCTTTAACGAATAAATTGCTATCCGAACATGGTATAATCTTAATTTTTTTTTTTAATAGCCTGGATTAGTCATAACTGCTTTAAAAAAAGAATAAATTTCAAATTCAGTTGACAAAATTTAAATTGTTATTAACGAAACAGCTCTGCATTTGTGCACAAATGCAATCATGTCTAGTTATTATTAGCTGTTTCGTAGCGAAGCGCAGCGAAACAGCTCTTGTTTTTGTTAAAGTTTTTTTTATTATTATTATTATTATTATTATTATTTTTTTTTTTATTTGTCATCTTCAGAAAAATTTCATATAAGTGCTGATTTGCAATGTTCCCAAAGAGCAATTGCAATGAAATTTTCAGGGATGAAAGGTATTGGTGCAATGATCATTGCGAAACAAGGATGTCATTATGACATAATCAGAAGTCACGTGACGTCATCTTAAAGGTGTTGTATTTTAAATGTTTGAAAATTTATAACAAATCAGCCACAAGAGACCGTAGGTTTCTGTTTGCGGGATTGGGGAGGAATACATAAGGTCTTCATTTTGTTTCGTGTGCGTGACCTCACATGACCTCTACTTCCGGTCGAAACCGGAAGTGGCCCTCTAATTCAAAATTGGAAAAAGATATGAAGTTGCTTTTAACGATGTTAGTGCGTGGCAAGGGTGGGCAGTTCAAAAAAAATACCAATGACGTCACAAATTGCAACGGCGCCCTCTAGCGGCAGGATGAAAACTCTTCAAAATGGACTTTTTGAAGATGTCTGTGGTGAAGTTTTTTGTAATCACTTTAAATTTTACACACAAGTTAACTGTCAGGCAGCCATCATATGTGTGAAGTTTCAGATCAATGACGTCATCGGGGGTCACGTGACGCGGCCTTAAAGGTGCACTTTTTGAACTAATATAACTCCCTAAGTAATTATGCGATCATGTTGAAACTTGGTAGGTTGTTGGATATTGACAAGTTCTTATGAAATATTAAAGGACGTCATGATGACGTCATCACATGATTTTTTATGATTTTTTCAATTTTTGCACCTTTAACACATAAATTGCTATCTGAATATGGTATAATCCAAATTATTTTTTATTTATGCCACATTGGGTAAAATTGCTTTGAATACCCAACAAATTTAAAACTCAGTTGAGAAATTTGAAATTTTTGTTGACGAAACAGCTCTGCATTTGTGCACAAATCTTCAGAAAAATTTCATATAAGTGCTGATTTGCAATGTTCCCAAAGAGCAATTGCAATGAAATTTTCAGGGATGAAAGGTATTGGTGCAATGATCATTGCGAAACAAGGATGTCATTATGACATAATCAGAAGTCACGTGACGTCATCTTAAAGGTGTTGTATTTTAAATGTTTGAAAATTTATAACAAATCAGCCACAAGAGACCGTAGGTTTCTGTTTGCGGGATTGGGGAGGGATAAATAAGGTCTTCATTTTGTTTCGTGTGCGTGACCTCACATGACCTCTACTTCCGGTCGAAACCGGAAGTGGCCCTCTAATTCAAAATTGGAAAAAGATATGAAGTTGCTTTTAACGATGTTAGTGCGTGGCAAGGGTGGGCAGTTCAAAAAAAATACCAATGACGTCTCAAAAAGCAACAGCGCCCTCTAGCGGCAGGTTGAAAACTCGTCAAAATGGACTTTTTGAAGATGTGTGTGGTGAAGTTTTTTGTAATCACTTCAAATGTTACACACACGTTAACTGTCAGGCAGCCATCATATGTGTGAAGTTTCAGATCAATGACGTCATCGGGGGTCACGTGACGCGGCCTTAAAGGTGCACTTTTTGAACTAATATAACTCCCTAAGTAATTATGCGATCATGTTGAAACTTGGTAGGTTGTTGGATATTGACAAGTTCTTATGAAATTTTAAAGGACGTCATGATGACGTCATCACATGATTTTTTATAATTTTTTCAATTTTTGCACCTTTAACACATAAATTGCTATCTGAATATGGTATAATCCAAATTATTTTTTATTTATGCCACATTGGGCAAAATTGCTTTGAATACCCAACAAATTTAAAACTCAGTTGAGAAATTTGAATTTTTTTTTGACGAAACAGCTCTGCATTTGTGCACAAATGCAATTTAGCTCTAGTTATTATTATTTTTTTTTTTTTTATTTGTCATCTTCAGAAAAATTTCATATAAGTGCTGATTTGCAATGTTCCCAAAGAGCAATTGCAATGAAATTTTCAGGGATGAAAGGTATTGGTGCAATGATCATTGCGAAACAAGGATGTCATTATGACATAATCAGAAGTCACGTGACGTCATCTTAAAGGTGTTGTATTTTAAATGTTTGAAAATTTATAACAAATCAGCCACAAGAGACCGTAGGTTTCTGTTTGCGGGATGGGGAGGAATAAATAAGGTCTTCATTTTGTTTCGTGTGCGTGACCTCACATGACCTCTACTTCCGGTCGAAACCGGAAGTGGCCCTCTAATTCAAAATTGGAAAAAGATATGAAGTTGCATTTTAACGATGTTAGTGCGTGGCAAGGGTGGGCAGTTCAAAAAAAATACCAATGACGTCACAAATTGCAACGGCGCCCTCTAGCGGCAGGATGAAAACTCTTCAAAATGGACTTTTTGAAGATGTCTGTGTTGAAGTTTTTTGTAATCACTTTAAATTTTACACACAAGTTAACTGTCAGGCAGCCATCATATGTGTGAAGTTTCAGATCAATGACGTCATCGGGGGTCACGTGACGCGGCCTTAAAGGTGCACTTTTTGAACTAATATAACTCCCTAAGTAATTATGCGATCATGTTGAAACTTGGTAGGTTGTTGGATATTGACAAGTTCTTATGAAATATTAAAGGACGTCATGATGACGTCATCACATGATTTTTTATGATTTTTTCAATTTTTGCACCTTTAACACATAAATTGCTATCTGAATATGGTATAATCCAAATTATTTTTTATTTATGCCACATTGGGTAAAATTGCTTTGAATACCCAACAAATTTAAAACTCAGTTGAGAAATTTGAAATTTTTGTTGACGAAACAGCTCTGCATTTGTGCACAAATGCAATTTAGCTCTAGTTATTAGCTGTTTCGTAGCGAAGCGCAGCGAAACAGCTCTTGTTTTTGTTAAAGTTTTTTTTATTATTATTATTTTTTTTTTTATTTGTCATCTTCAGAAAAATTTCATATAAGTGCTGATTTGCAATGTTCCCAAAGAGCAATTGCAATGAAATTTTCAGGGATGAAAGGTATTGGTGCAATGATCATTGCGAAACAAGGATGTCATTATGACATAATCAGAAGTCACGTGACGTCATCTTAAAGGTGTTGTATTTTAAATGTTTGAAAATTTATAACAAATCAGCCACAAGAGACCGTAGGTTTCTGTTTGCGGGATTGGGGAGGGATAAATAAGGTCTTCATTTTGTTTCGTGTGCGTGACCTCACATGACCTCTACTTCCGGTCGAAACCGGAAGTGGCCCTCTAATTCAAAATTGGAAAAAGATATGAAGTTGCTTTTAACGATGTTAGTGCGTGGCAAGGGTGGGCAGTTCAAAAAAAATACCAATGACGTCACAAATTGCAACGGCGCCCTCTAGCGGCAGGATGAAAACTCTTCAAAATGGACTTTTTGAAGATGTCTGTGGTGAAGTTTTTTGTAATCACTTTAAATTTTACACACAAGTTAACTGTCAGGCAGCCATCATATGTGTGAAGTTTCAGATCAATGACGTCATCGGGGGTCACGTGACGCGGCCTTAAAGGTGCACTTTTTGAACTAATATAACTCCCTAAGTAATTATGCGATCATGTTGAAACTTGGTAGGTTGTTGGATATTGACAAGTTCTTATGAAATATTAAAGGACGTCATGATGACGTCATCACATGATTTTTTATGATTTTTTCAATTTTTGCACCTTTAACACATAAATTGCTATCTGAATATGGTATAATCCAAATTTTTTTTTATTTATGCCACATTGGGTAAAATTGCTTTGAATACCCAACAAATTTAAAACTCAGTTGAGAAATTTGAAATTTTTGTTGACGAAACAGCTCTGCATTTGTGCACAAATGCAATTTAGCTCTAGTTTTTTTTTTTATTTGTCATCTTCAGAAAAATTTCATATAAGTGCTGATTTGCAATGTTCCCAAAGAGCAATTGCAATGAAATTTTCAGGGATGAAAGGTATTGGTGCAATGATCATTGCGAAACAAGGATGTCATTATGACATAATCAGAAGTCACGTGACGTCATCTTCAAGGTGTTGTATTTTAAATGTTTGAAAATTTATAACAAATCAGCCACAAGAGACCGTAGGTTTCTGTTTGCGGGATTGGGGAGGAATAAATAAGGTCTTCACTTTGTTTCGTGTGCGTGACCTCACATGACCTCTACTTCCGGTCGAAACCGGAAGTGGCCCTCTAATTCAAAATTGGAAAAAGATATGAAGTTGCTTTTAACGATGTTAGTGCGTGGCAAGGGTGGGCAGTTCAAAAAAAATACCAATAACGTCACAAATTGCAACGGCGCCCTCTAGCGGCAGGATGAAAACTCTTCAAAATGGACTTTTTGAAGATGTCTGTGGTGAAATTTTTTGTAATCACTTTAAATTTTACACACAAGTTAACTGTCAGGCAGCCATCATATGTGTGAAGTTTCAGATCAATGACGTCATCGGGGGTCACGTGACGCGGCCTTAAAGGTGCACTTTTTGAACTAATATAACTCCCTAAGTAATTATGCGATCATGTTGAAACTTGGTAGGTTGTTGGATATTGACAAGTTCTTATGAAATATTAAAGGACGTCATGATGACGTCATCACATGATTTTTTATGATTTTTTCAATTTTTGCACCTTTAACACATAAATTGCTATCTGAATATGGTATAATCCAAATTATTTTTTATTTATGCCACATTGGGTAAAATTGCTTTGAATACCCAACAAATTTAAAACTCAGTTGAGAAATTTGAAATTTTTGTTGACGAAACAGCTCTGCATTTGTGCACAAATGCAATTTAGCTCTAGTTATTTTTTTTTTTATTTGTCATCTTCAGAAAAATTTCATATAAGTGCTGATTTGCAATGTTCCCAAAGAGCAATTGCAATGAAATTTTCAGGGATGAAAGGTATTGGTGCAATGATCATTGCGAAACAAGGATGTCATTATGACATAATCAGAAGTCACGTGACGTCATCTTAAAGGTGTTGTATTTTAAATGTTTGAAAATTTATAACAAATCAGCCACAAGAGACCGTAGGTTTCTGTTTGCGGGATTGGGGAGGGATAAATAAGGTCTTCATTTTGTTTCGTGTGCGTGACCTCACATGACCTCTACTTCCGGTCGAAACCGGAAGTGGCCCTCTAATTCAAAATTGGAAAAAGATATGAAGTTGCTTTTAACGATGTTAGTGCGTGGCAAGGGTGGGCAGTTCAAAAAAAATACCAATGACGTCTCAAAATGCAACAGCGCCCTCTAGCGGCAGGTTGAAAACTCGTCAAAATGGACTTTTTGAAGATGTGTGTGGTGAAGTTTTTTGTAATCACTTCAAATTTTACACACACGTTAACTGTCAGGCAGCCATCATATGTGTGAAGTTTCAGATCAATGACGTCATCGGGGGTCACGTGACGCGGCCTTAAAGGTGCACTTTTTGAACTAATATAACTCCCTAAGTAATTATGCGATCATGTTGAAACTTGGTAGGTTGTTGGATATTGACAAGTTCTTATGAAATATTAAAGGACGTCATGATGACGTCATCACATGATTTTTTATAATTTTTTCAATTTTTGCACCTTTAACACATAAATTGCTATCTGAATATGGTATAATCCAAATTATTTTTTATTTATGCCACACTGGGCAAAATTGCTTTGAATACCCAACAAATTTAAAACTCAGTTGAGAAATTTGAATTTTTTTTTGACGAAACAGCTCTGCATTTGTGCACAAATGCAATTTAGCTCTAGTTATTATTTTGGTTTGTTCGTTGTTCCGGAGAAAGTTGCATTCAGACTATTTCTCATAATATATAAAATAGGACCCCAGATGGTGGTCTTTTAGATATAAGGCAAAGAAGATGTGTCAGACTCACTGACATAGTTGACAAAATCCTAAAATATACCAAAACATGGCCAGGGAACGTTTCGTGCTGGAATTGTCCCCAAGAGTGGGTTGTGGACGGATTCTGAACATTGTAACATAGGTTTTTTTACGTTCTTTTTTTTTAAAACATAAACATTACCTTTTCACTAAGTGACATATAAAATAACTGAAACAAAACTCTGAAAAATTAACATAGATAACATATAGATAATAGTTTATTTCATAGATTAAAAAACCCCAGTTGACTTTTTATTAAATACCTATATACCATCACGAAGGGTAGCATTAGCTGAAACGACATAAGTATAATTTGTCGAATCATTATAGAATATAAAAAAAAACTGGAAATGAACAACCTATGATATGATTTTAAAATGATTTTATAACAGATGCTAAACAAACCTTATTTTATTTTTCGTTTAACCCAGTTAAATATTTCAAACGCTAAAATAAACAATGAAACTACAAGAGGTTTTCAGTTTAGGTGAATTAATCTGAAGTAAAACAATTTTAAAGCCTAAAAATAAAATCACAATATTGATCGTATACACCTTTCTTAATATTTATGCACGAGCTACGTCACAGTGCTAATCCCCACTGCAAGTGGATGGGGGAAGTGCGCCCATTTCATAGCATCATTTTGGATGAGAATTAAGACGTCATGCATAAACATTAAGAGAGGCGTATGATCAATGGACTTCGGATGATGTCTGAATAATACAATTATTTCATTCCTAAAGCTTCCTGTAATAACTACCACTTACCATAAAATTGCAATTTGCACTACTTAGATGAAGGTTAATAACTCTTAGGGAAATAAAAGAAAAAAAGCATATTATTATTTAAATTTTTAATCTACAAGAAATTAAATTGTATCATTGTGACTGAGTAAAATAATTTATTTTAAAGGAACACGTTGCCTTGGATCGGACGAGTTGGTCTATTAAAAGCGTTTGCAACCGTTTGTTATGAAATGCATATGGTTAGAAAGATGTTTTAAAAGTAGAATATAATGATCCACACAAGTATCACTCAAAACTGCACGGTTTTCCTTTTACGTCGCGAACTATCACGGTCGGCCATTTATGGGAGTCAACATTTTGACTCCCATAAATGGCCGACCGTGTTAGTCGACAGGGTAAAAAGAAAACCACGCAATTTCGAGGCATATTTGTGTAGATCATTGTATTCTACTTTTACAATATCTTTCTAACCATATACATTTTACAACATACGGTTACAGAACGATTTTCAAAGACCAACTTGACCGATCCAAGGCAACGTGTTCCTTTAAAGCCAAAACGCAGACTAGTATTACAAGCAATAACATACGACCACAAGAATACGTTTACGTTATAAATAGCAAAAGCTTTATCACTCACACTGCCCGTCTAGATATCAACTATTGGCATTCTTTCAATGAACCATAATAAGAGTGAAGTGCCCTTGTCCCACAAGGATCGATTCTGGGACCATTGCTATTTATTTAGCACTATAAATTCATCCAAATTGTTTGATAGAGTAGAGCAACATTTCCCAAACACTCATTGCCATACGCTGACGACACAGATCTGTCAAACCTTTTTGTTCTGTAAACTACAGGCGCTTTCACACGGGAGCAATTAGGCATTTTCGTCCCCAGACTGACTTCAAAAGTCTTAATTCAGACGACAGTCTGAAATTTCTCATCACTGGTTGTAAGATTAAAAGCTTTCAAAGAATTTTCACTTGAAGCAAGATTTTTGTTTGTTTTGTTCAATTTGTACGTCGTTATATTTGTGTGTTTACTCTTTGCCGTCCGACACAATGCTACAAAAAGTTTTTAAAAACTTTCTTCTTCCCAAAGGAATTTTAATGTTGCTGGTTAAATTTTTTATTTGCAAAGCTTTTCCCGTAGGTTTTATATTTTGCAAATTTTAAATATACATGTACTTCTTTAATGTGCTGTTTCTTGTGCTTTTTATGTGTGCGCATAAATTTGCTTTCTTTTGTTTTTAATTTCAATTTTTATTGTAAAGCGCACTTGTCTGTTTCGGAAATGCGCTGTATACATCTTTTTAATGATAATAATAACACTATGGTTTGGGTAAATTTGTCGGTGTAGGCCAACACCAAAACCAAATAGTGCGCTCCTATAGTATCCGCCATACCTGGCTAATTGTGCTGCCTCTTTGACAATTTCTTAGCACTGGGGTGGGGCCAGCCATATAAATCTTAACCAAGTCCATACATGTGGGGGGTGTTGATGAGCGACCATACATTGTAGGGTAGGGGAGGATTTAATATGCCAGGCAAGTAAGCCTGTACTCTAATGAAAAACGCATAGACATGGAAAAGACTGAACGAGCTTCATCCCTACGAATTGACTAAAAGAAACCAAACTTTCTATAGAGTAAACGCATGATTGTATGTCGATTGTCTGGTACACACCAAAATTAGGTAAAATATTATATATTATTTTTGATATGGTAGATTAAAGTGACAGATTAAATAAAATTAAGTATTTCAGACAACATGTTAAACTTGATCGCACTGTGCAACTATTTCTGAATTGCAAATGAAAATTTATGAAAAAGGGTCATAAATAACAATACAATTATTTTGACGTCATTAAAGGAGTGCAAAAAAATAAAAAAAATATGAGAATAATAGTAATCATAAAAGCATAAAAGCATAAAATATGACTCTTACATGGCTAACATATAAAACATACACCACAAAATAAAACAGAAAGAGAGAAATAAGAAATGGTCAGATAATATCGGGAAAGAAGCATAGGTCCGACAACTCTTAGGTGCACAATAAATCTTGAAAACAGCAGGACCATGTAGTTAGGATTCATCTAGCTACCAAGTGGTTGCTCCAAATTTCCAAGTGAATCGTCTGTGATCACAAAGGACCTTGCTCACTTCTCCTAAACTCTCTTTGCCTCTCGGCCATCAGAGTGCGGATGGAGTGCAGATGACGTCTACGCTCTTGATCTACGCACTAATGGCGTCCGATCTTATGTAACATTCCATGTGCGGCTAGTTTTCCACTGGGGTTTTTCAATCTTACACACCATTATCAATTGTACGTTTCCAGACTGGTGTTATCTGAACACATTGACATCAGATTCATTTTGTCCATCATTTCTTGTGATTGTTTGAGTTCCATTTCCGAGGGTTCCCAATCAGTGAGCCTGCAAGTTAAGAAATTATAAATGATAACAGTTACAAACTATATGAATAACACTACATCGTCTAAAATAAGAAAAATAACCAACTACATTTTTTTTAGTAGGCCTATGTGCATTTCAACAACAAAAATTTTCAAAAGAGCTTTACACAAATCTACACTAAAATAAGACAGTAATCCTTTAAAAAAAAACATTTATTGTGTGCATTTCACCACAAAAAAGGCAGCACAATGGAGTATGACGACAAAGAGTACAAAATCACAATGTTAGGCCTAAACATAAATACAAAAAATTCCCCAAAGCTTGATTTTAAAGTCCCGTGAGTTCTCATAATTGTTTGAGTTCCTTTTCTGAGGGTTTCCAATCGGTGAGCCTGCAAGTTCAGAAATTATATATACGATAACATATTAAGTTTGTGCATACAAACTAAATGATAAACACTACGTCTGAAATAAGGAAAATAATCAATTAAAAAAAAAAACAATTAGGCTGGCATTTCATTAGCAAAAATGTTCAAAAGAGCTGTATACAAATCTACACATATATAAGAACAATAATCATTAAAAAAAGACACATTTTTTTGTCTGCATTTCAACAAAAAATGTTGATTAGAGCTTTACAAAGATCTAGATTATCATACAAAGTCAGCACAAGGGAGTATAACGACTAAGAGTAAAAAATAACAATGTTAGGCCTAAACTAAATGAAACAAATTTGCCAAAGGCTTGTTTTTAAAAAAGAAAAGTCTTTTTACAGCCTAGTCTTAAAAAAAAAAAAAAAAATACTACAGTAACAAACAGCCCAACCCTACCAAAGTATTGGTGCAGCTTTAATAAATAAAATCTCCCCATTGGACTTTACCTTTTTGTAATTTAAAAGTAACCTGTTTTTAACGCAGATAATAGTTAGAATGGTCATTAACATGCAACAAGCCGTATTTATATAGCGCCAAATTGCCAAAGGATACAGGGTGCTTCGATGTACGTTAGAGGGAGGCATTAGTTGAATATAAATAATAGTGAATAATATTTGCAGCCAAAGTGACTGATGTAGTAAACTTGATCAAGATGCCTACACACACAAGGAAAACAGCTGAAGAAAATAAGATAACTAGCAAAGCAAATGAGTAAGGAAGTAACATGGTTCAGGACACTAGACTGTAAAACACACAACAGGTCCACATCGTGATCCAGAATCAGCGACTTTGAAAATGGCATGAGCAAAATTATTGTCGAGCCGGTTGGGTCAACAAAGGGATATTCTTGGCCCAGTTTCATGGAGCTGCTTAAGCAACAAATATTGCTAAACAAGTTTCTGCTAAACAGAAATGAGCAGGACACCGGGCACATATTGTACATGTGACAAAGCAGTTTGGCTGCTAAACTTAAGATCTGGTAAGCACAGTTTTCTTGTGCTTAGCAACTTTGTGTGCTTAAGCAGCTCTAAGAAATTCAATTTAGCACTTGTTTGTAGTGACACAATGTGATTCATAGTATCTACTGTGCATGCTGTGTAGATCGTTGTTGTACAAGAACCGTTTGGCTATTGTGTGCTGTCGCAGAATAGACCAGGAAAAAGGAGATAAAGGAGAGTCCAAAGAAGAACTATAAGATAATTATCATGTAAGATGGTGCAACAATAAAGGTAGATTAAATTCTCTACGAGGTCAAAGACACTGGACACCTTTGGTCAAAGACCAGTCTACTCACTTGGTGTAACTATATATATGCATAAATTAACAAACCTGTGAAAATTTGAACTCAATTGGTCGTCGAAGTGGCGAGAGAAAAATAGAAGAAAAAACGCCGCACAAGTTGTGTGCTTTCAGATGCTTTCTCAAAAACTATGTTACTTCTCATGGAGCCGTTTCTCACAATGTTTTATTCCACTGCTCGTTACCAAGTAAGTTTTTATGATAACAATTATTTTGAGTAATAACCAAGAGTGTCCAGTGCATAGTGGAAATAGTTATCTACTCAATTCTTAAAAGTAACAATCTGATGTGGTAGCTCTGAAAATAGTTTGGTTGGTTGAAGTCTTCGTCCGCTTATTTATTTATTTATTTATTTTTGACTCACGCTCGTTTTAAATCTAGTAATCCTGTACGGCATTGTGGGTAATTCTTGGCATATTGGGAACAGTTCTCCTCGGTCTGGGTTCCCGTCTCTTCGTAAAGACTCCCTCTGCACACTTCATTTAAATAATATGAGGAACGTCTGTCTGTTGGAAAGGTGCCATCATTGGACCGTAGCTGCAGGGGGTGAACAGGAAAACGTTAACAGAATACAGAAGGATGTAGGTGAGAACCATGGGAAACTTATCTAAACAACGTCTTATTCTTTGATTTAAAAAAAAAAAAATTACAGAAGTTGCCCAAAAATGCAAATGACACAAGGCCAAAGGGTCATTCAATTCAATTCAATGTATTATAAATAGTTATTAAAAAACATGAAATTAGCTTTCCAGTGTGCATCTACCGATAAAAAAACACAACAATTTAATGTAAAATAGAAAGGAGGAACCATAAAAAGATATCCGGGACAAAATACACAGTGACATAGATATTTACAACCATCCTAAAGACAAAATAAACCTAAAAACCACTAAAGATGACATTAAAGACTGTGGACACTATTGGTAAATGTCAAAGACCAGTCTTCTCACTTGGTGTATCTCAACATATGGATAAAAAAACAAACCTGTGAAAATTTGAGCTCAATCGGTCGTCGAAGTTGCAAGATAATAAAGACAGAAAAAAACACCCCTGTCACACATAGTTGTGTGCTTTCAGATGCTTGATTTCGAGACCTCAAATTCTAAACTTGAGGTCTCGAAATCAAATTCGTGGAAAATTCCTTCTTTCTCGAAGACTACGTCACTTCAAAGGGAGCCGTTCCTCAAAAGGTTTTATACTGTCAACCTCTCCCCATTACTCATCACCAAGTAAGGTTTTATGCTTATAATTATTATGAGCAATTACCAATAGTGTCCACTGCCTTTAATAAAAAACAAATTAAAGGTGAAGGCTAGAAGAGAAAAAGAAAATTTAAAGAGAGAAGAGGTATTTCATGTATTTGTTCATATTCCTCTTGAACTGGTATGGATTGCAAGATACAGGTATCATAACCACTCAAACTCATTTACAGATAGTCATTATACATGGTGTTACCGCAAACCTTTCCATTAAAGATACAGGTAATGAGTTTAAACTACAGCAGTGTAAGGAAACAAGGTTTGTCAATTCTGGTCACCAATAAGCGATTTCTTTGTGATGGTGGACACAGCACTGTGGCACTTTTAGGTTTGGGTTTATTTGTCTACAGACACATCCAAACCAAACGGTGCACTACTTTAGCGTCCTCCATACCTCAAAAAGGCTAAATAGCATCTGCTGTGCAGTTGGGTGTGTAATAAAATAAACAAATATGAACATAAGGTCATGACCAATCTTTCAACAGGTATTTCTTCTCATGATAAGCACTTGCATAGTATGCTTGGACAACAAAAGACCCCAATAGTTACCTCAATGTCTTCTAGAATATTAATTTTGACATCTTTTTGTTCCAAACCAATGTAGGAGGCAAATGTCCGAGCTATCTTGAAGGTGACACATTGCGTAGCTTTGATTGTCAACTCCCGACACCGCTCACCAAGCTACGAATAAAAGGGAATTTAAACAAACAAATCTTGGATAAAATAATCATCAACTGAAAAGACATTGACTGTTATCTGAAAACTTATAAAAGCATGATATTTGAACAAAAAGAAGAAGCCGTAAAACACCGCTAGTGTAAGATTTTGTCATAGATCCGGACCTCCGACAAAATGTAGCAATGTTGGACAAGATTTGACAAGGGACCCTGGACACTCCAAAAATTATTGTCTTTTCACACGAGGTGCATTTTGTAAAATCTTACAACCATGCTACAATTTAGCAAGGGACCCTTGCTAAATTGCTCTCGTGTGAAAGGGTCTAAACTCACACACTTTAACGGGTCCCAATGCTCTAATGCACACAAGCCCTGCAAAGTCTATTGCAAATAAACATTCTAGAAATTGAACTGTAGCCAAGGCATGCACTGCTTCAAACTTGGCCTCCCTAAACTTTATTTGAGTTACAACTTGGCCTTCAACAAAAGTTAATCTTAAAGGAACACGTTGCCTTGAATCGGTCGAGTTGGTCTTTGAAAAGTGTTTGTAACCGTTTTTTATAAAATGCATATGGGTAGAAAGATGTTGTAAAAGTAGTACACAATGATCCACACAAACATGCCTCGAAATTGCACGGTTTTCCTTTTACCTCGTCGACTAACACGGTCGGCCATTTATGGGAGTCAAAGTTTTGACTCCCATAAATGGCCGCCCGTGTTAGTTCGCACAGTAAAAGGAAAACCACGCAATTTCGAGGCAAACTTGTGTGGATCTTTGTATTCTATTTTTAAATTATCTTTCCAACCATATGCATTTTATTAAAAAAAACGGTTACAATGCTTTTTATAGACCAACTCGTCCGATCCAAGGCAACGTGTTCCTTTAAGGTCAATTTGTAATAAATAGAGCTCAATCTAATTGCACTGCCATTGTACAGTAAAATGACTGTGACACCGTCAGCATTATAGCAAAATTTACTATTTATTTTTTAGCTAATAAGGTCTTTGTTTATCTGTACTTATACCTTTAAGATGATGTTTTCGTCTGCAGTGACTTCAGCTACCAGCGGTGTCAGACATTTATCTACTTCAGATAATCGATCTTTCTGGGAATAGGCAAGGCTGTCACATAAAACAACAAGAAACAAAAACTTCTAAATCAAAATATGAACTCAAACATCTGCAAGTGAAAGTATTCCGTTGTTTGCTTCATTTGCCTCATCTTTGGGAGTGGTTTACTAAGATCTTTCTCTCTTTAATAATGAGAAGAAGAAGTAGTAGAATAAGAAAAGGTAGGAGTATTGGTAGTAGTAAAAGAATAAGTAGGAGAAGAAAAACAAGGAGTATATGTTGTAGTAGTATTTGAAGAAAAATAGAAGTAGAAAAAGAAGAAGAAGAAAAACTAACTCTTTCTTCTTCTACTTCTTCTACTTTTAAGAAGGAGTATTAATAGTAATAGTAGTAGAAAATGCTCATGAGAAAGTATTATCAGTAAAAGAAGAAGTACCTGCAAGGGTAGAGATTGATATTGTGTTCCTTTCTTTTGAACTGTTTATTTTGTATCCCGAGCGAGCGCCTTTTTGTGGCGGTTACCGGCGCTATAAAGACTCCATTATTATTGTTATATTATTATAATATTGTTATATTATTATATTATTTTTAAAAGTTGTAGTACAATTTAGGTGTAGAAGAAGAATACAAAGAAGCAATTCTAATATTAAAGTACTTGCCAATAACTTTCATTTAATCTTTCCTAGCTCCCTGGGGAGTATACAGACCAGGGCTGCAGTTGCGTCCGAGTGCTTTTTCAAACACAATATCAATCTCTACACTCGCAGGTACCCGTTTATACCCCTGGGTGAAGAGAAGCATGCTTAAAGACACAGAATTAACGACACATGAATTGAATTCGAACCCACACCCAGAACTTGAGCCTGATTTGATGGTACTGCTTTTCAGTTGCTTACAACAGGCACAAGTCTGCTGTGCAAGACTTTGTTCAAATTCTAATAATTAAAATAATTCTTATAGACTTACCCAAGCCACTCCATCATTTCTCCATGCTTGCTTCGCCAATTACTCTCACAGTGGTCATTGACAATGGATGCTAGCAAGGGTGTCGTTTCATTAAACTTGATCCTGAAATAAAATTAATAGAAATCATAACTGGGATTCGAACCAACACTCAGAACTTGAGCCTGATTTTATGGTATTGCTTTTCAACTGCTTACAACCTCTTTTTTTTTTTTACAAAATGTGCCCAACTAACCACAACTGTTTCGTTTATGCTTTGCTCTTTTTTGTGTTTAAGTAAAGCAGCGCTGTGAAATTGGGTCTTGTGCTAAGCAAAGATAAAACCTGCTTTCACAGAAACTGGTTACCAGCCAAAATTCCACAAAGCTTACATTGTTTCAACTGGTGCCCCGCTCATTTTTTGCCAAACAAGGAAATTTGCTTAGCAGTATTTTCAGCTGAACGGTTCTATGCAATTGGGCTCAGGTCTCTAGGAAACGGGGCTAGCCCCTTTTGGGGATCCCTTGGATTCCGGAAACAGGGCTAGCCCTTTTGGGGATCCCTTAGATTCCGGAAACGGGGCTAGCCCCTTTTGGGGATCCCTTGGATTTCGGAAACGGGGCTAGACCCTTTTGGGGATCCCCCTTGGATTCCGGAAACAGGGCTAGCCCCTTTTGGGGATCCCCCTTATTCTGGAAACGGGGCTAGCCCCTTTTGGGGATCCCTTGGAATTCGGAAACAGGGCTAGCCTCTTTTGGGGATCCCTTGGATTCCGGAAACAGGGCTAGCCACTTTTGGGGATCCCTTGGATTCCTAACCAGACAAAAACACATGTAATGGAATAAATGAAATGAAACTTACTTTTCCATTTTGTGGATTTGCTCCTCGTTGTATGGGAGAGATTTTGACCTACTGTCTCGTTGGAAATTTGCATAAATTCCTAGCTGTATTTTGAACCAGGTGTTGAACTGCTGGATACTGTTTTGTAATGAAACACAAAGCATTTATATCAGATTATCAAACAAAGATGTAAACAAAAAATATTGTTTGAAAAATGCACCATGCAAAGGTTTAGAACAGAATTGACAGATATTAGATGTACTTCTTGAATATAACACTCAAAATGAGAACATGTAAATTACAATAAAAATATAAACACAAAATTAATTATAAACTACTATTTAATATAAAGTATGCATTAAAATATTACTTTATAATAAAATTATAAAAGTATAAAACTCAGACAGCATTTTAAAATAGTTTATGGTGTTTGTTTGCTAGTGAAATACTAATTAGACTTAACAGAATACAATCGTTCAATCCTAAGAGGTGCAATCTAGGAGAAAAGAATACAAGTTTTATTTGCAGCCTCATAAAAACGGTTAAATTAAATGAAACCAAAGATAATTAATTGCTATATATTTAACTTGACACATTTTAAAACAATGAGAAAACAAATTGAATAGGTATTTAACAATAGAGGAGAAATTATAGAAGAACAATAGGCATGGAGTATACTCCTAGCATTTGTAACAAAGACACAGAAATGCTACAAAGAGATCTAGCAACAAGAAAAATACACAACTGGTCCATCTACAACATACACAGTAAACAATCTCAACAATAAAGCTCACTAAACACAACGCATGATTATTATATCAACCCTGGGCAAAGGTAAAAGGGTAAAATTTTACAAAGTTTGATAAGTATAAAAATAATTCACTTATAAGTGTCAAAAATGCATTTTAGGGAAGCAAATATTGATAGCAATTTTAAATGTTTTCTAATGGCTTTTGTTGGCAAAAGAATAACAACAAAATGATTGACATAATAGATTCAAGGCACTGGACTGGACACTATTGGTAATTACTCGAAACAATTGTCGTCATAAAAACTTACTTGGTAATGAGCAATGGAGAGCTGTTGATACATGTACATGTAGTATAAAACGTTGTGAAAAATGGCTCCATCTGAAGTGACGTAGTTTTTGAGAAAGATTATTTCTCACTCAAACAATGATAAAAGACTTCATCTTTTACTTTGCTACTGAATGCACACAAATTTGTGCAACAAGGGTGATTTTTCTTCCATTATTCTCTTGCAAATTTGAGGAGCATTTTGAGTCCAATTTTGTACAGGTTTGTTATTTTATGCATATAGTGCGACACACAAAGTGGTCTTTGACATTTTACCAACTGTGTCCAGTGCCTTTTAACACGTTCAGTGATCTACTATCCTGCAAAAACTTTGGTGTTAAATTGATTCTCTTGGTATCTATAGATAACACCGACACGGTGTTAATTTCATCAACGATATAGTAGCGGGGATAAGTAACACCATGTTGGTGTTGTCACATATAGACACCAGGAAGAAAACAATTTAACACCCCCGTGTTTGCAGTGTACATATAGTTTTCATTTCACAACTTGCTTACCATCGGTCCTTTGTTCTACACCCGCATTGATTGACCCATGATTTGGCAAGTGCATCTCTCTGCACGATGTCATTCTGAACACTTTGCATCTGAGCGGAGACAACTTGGTATCGGGAAAATAGCTATGGGTGCAAAAACCATAACGTAAATCATACTAAATAAATACTTAAAGGAACACGTTGCCTTGGATCGGTCGAGTTGGTCTTTGAAAGCCTTTGTAACCGTTTTTTATAAAATGCATATGGGTAGAAAGCTGTTGTAAAAGTAGAATACAATAATCCACACAAACATGCCTCGAAATTGCGTGGTTTTCCTTTTACCTCGTCGACTAAACACGTCGGCCATTTATGGGGGTCAAAATTTTGACTCCCATAAATGGCCGACCGTGTTAGTTCGCACAGTAGAAGGAAAACCACGCAATTTCGAGGCAAACTTGTGTGGATCATTGTATTCTACTTTTAAAACATCTTTCCAACCATATGCATTTTATAAAAAACGGTTACAAACGCTTTTGTTTTGACCAACTCGTCCGATCCAAGGCAACGTGTTCCTTTAACGTGGTGCACGCATTTTCATTTGTTTATTCCTTTTTTTTCTTCACAAGCAAGGGAAACGGCATCATGGCTGTGAAGAAAACAGTCAAGTAACTCATGTGTCAATTTGTATATCATGCACGGTGTGGGGGCAGAGGTTACCCCTCCCCCAGGTTCCCATACTTTAACGAACAATTCTCCTATGTAAAAATACCCTCCCCCCCCCCCTAAAAAAAAAATATATATATATATATATATAAAAGAAAAAGAAAACTCCTGTAACGAATTGCTGAGATCCAAGCACACAATTGGGACACAATTGAGGGGGTGGGGGGGGTGACACCTTGCCTTCTAGCCACTTTAAAAAAATGTCAACTTGGACGATTCGCAACAAAGAAGAATATCGAGATATTGCACCAGAGTGGCAACTACAGCTATTATTTATGGCAGCCAATCAGGGTCTCCTTTCCGAACTTCAGTGAGGAGAGGGGATCAACACAGTACTGAGTCCGACCAGGTTCATGTCATGGTTCTGAGCTCATACTCGTACAGAAATCGTTCTGCTGCAGGCTTTCATCATTACACACCTTATCAGCGTCTTCATTCTTCAGGACCACCTCGTCGTACACAATCTCCAGGTTATCGCAGACCCCAGCGAGGTCTTCATCCCTGTGCCTGTTAACCTTGGGCATCGCTGCCTGGGTCACTTCTAGCAATGTAGAGATTCTCTCCTGCATGTACTGGAGCCGCACTAGCGGTAACAACACGGCGGAATCCAACTTCCTCAAGTGGTAGCTCAGAAGCTTCTCTGAATCTTTCAAATAGCGACTGTAAAAAAATTTTTTAAAAAATGGTGTGTTGATGAACACACATGTTCCTGATGAGATCCCATGCTTCTTGAGTTTAGGCTTTGGACAACATTCCTTCTATTTTTAGCCGTAATGACCCTTGACATTTATGTTACAGGGGATTTAAACACAAACAGCTTCTGGGGGATCTCAAGACCAATCCACACATCACGTTTGGAGTTGATATGCCAAGTCTCTCTGAGTTATCGCTCGGACAATACTTGCACAGAAACGCACACTTACATATACCCATGTTTGCAACTACCAGCAATCAGGGCCCATTCTCCCTCTTGTGTGTGTACTTATTGTTTGCAACAATGACCCATTTTATCTCTTTTTAATACATCACATATATGTACAGCCCTTTTCACACTTTATCTCTGGAAAAATAACAATAATAATTGTAAAAATGTATATAGCGCAAAATCCATCAACAGCAATTGCTTCATGGCGCAACAGAATAAATTTTAAACACAAACTCCCTAACATGTAGATAAACAGAACAAAAAACAAGGTATAAAAATTAAGTTTAAACTCAGCGAACAAATTCAAGTGAAAAAAATGACAAGCAATTATAGAAATAAACAATACACAATGGAAATTATATGCAATAGAAATACAGCCGTTGGGAGGCCTGTAACTTGTTTACCCCACGATTACCCCGCGGCACTTCCACACTGTGTCTCTATTCCACGCAGTTCAGGTTACACGTTTCAAGAAGACCCTGAAGTTTTACCGCTAACCTCTACTCAAGAGCAGGGGTGGCTATCCTGTATTGCCCGGGGTATGTCAAATCTCCCGGGGAAGACCTGGGGTAAAGCGATTTTAGTGTGAAAAGGCCCGCCCTTATTTCCCCGGGTCACCCCTAGGAATTGAGTATAGTGTGAAAAAGGCTGATGACTTCCTCAAATCTGTACCTCCTGCCAATGCAAATTTGAGAATTACTTGGATGCAAATTGAGGTATTTCACCCGACTTACGTAAAAGCTTCAATTGATTTGTCCATAAGTTTCTGCATCGACAATAATCTCTCCTGTTTCCTTTTAAGATAGAACAGTGCTGAGATGCTACGCTGTAATTAGAAGAGATAAAAATTCGCCTCGTTAGTCTCTACACAACAAAACAATAAAATGTCAACCAGACTAGGCTTACAACACATAAAGTGTGATGGTAGACAGTCTAATACCCTGACTGCTAGGATGAATAGTACCTTTGTCCTTGGAGCGTCGGTTTCCAGTGAGTATCTGGATGGAACCTGTGGAATAGTTGCTGAAAAGGAAAAAAAACAAATTCCCAACAAATTAACTACCTTTTTCTATTATTCATTCTATACACTTATTTCACAAAAACAATTCTTCCTTTTCAAATTTAATCTAAAATAATCAAAGGTTTTGAGCCTTCTCATTGATGTAACATTACTATACAGCATTGTAGGATTTTTTTATTTTTATTTGTCTCCTTCATTTTTCCATGTAGGCTACCTGTCAGTGCAAGGTTTTATACGAAATGGTGACAATGGAGGGCACCAGGAACAAGCAAAGGCTGAAGCAGGCCTTGTTCTGCAATGTTTTAAGTACTATGCATGTATAGATTTGAGTGGCACGGTTGGCTTGTGCGTAAATCGCCTCTCACCACTGTGGCCCAGGTTTAATTCCCAGCAAAGAGTGCAAAGACCACAAGATGAGTACAGTAGCACAAGGGTTTTTCTCCGGATCCGGCCTATCCGGTTCCTCCCCCTTGAAAATTCAAACACTTTCGATCTCGGGCGTTGATCAATGGCTGTCATCAACGCCCTTGTTATTTTGGGAGTCAAAATGTACACAAAGTAATCGACTCCCAAAATGTTGGAAATGGTGGAGGTGCATATGCGGAGGGGTTTTCCGGGTACTACAAGGAGTCAATGTGCCTCCAATATGATACCATGCAATGAATGCATCGTCACACTATGACCAAATTAGTGTTCACAGTTTAGTTCTGCACAGCTAGTAGTCTAGCCGTACTACCACAAAACAATGGGTTGAATGCTTTCCATCAGGGCCCAATTACAAGGATCTGTTTACCATAAACAAACAATCAGCACTTTAGAATTCCGCGCTTTGAAAACCCGTATTTCACGGGTAAGCAGGGAATTTGCTTTTGCTCGTGTGTATACTCCACGTCACTTGGCATTCTTCATTACACATCTAGCGAAGAAATTAAGCGCTTGAACAGTAAGTGGAGAATGGGGTGATCGTAAGCGCAGAATTTGACAAATAGCAGAGCTATGAAACTGGGCTTGATTGGACAACTCACTGGGAAGTGTATTGGCCCTGATTGGACAACTCACTGGGAAGTGTTTTGGCCCTTATTGGACAACTCATTGGGAAGTGTATTGGCCCTGATTGGACAACTTGGTACCCATAGTAGGAGGGTTAATGACAGGTTTGATGAATGTATTCTGGCCAAATTATTTGATTTGAATGAAATGTTTCCATTAAATTTTACTACTTGATCCTTTACCTCGGTTGCAAGTGACCTCTGCATGACGAGTCCAGTCTCCAGACCACCACTTTAAACTTAAGCTTGTAATGTAACTAATTGTGCATGCTGAACCTTGCTTTACATCAAAACATGTCTTGTTCCACGAATACAAAGGCATTGTGAGCGTGCTATTATTATCATAGAAACCAGACCACTTTTGTCCATTCATTGGGTAAACCCCGCTTTCAAGTGTCAATGATTTTTTTTCAAAGTATAACTACTTCAGAGCTCTAGCTTCTCTTGAAGTTTTTTTTTAATTTCTATGCCAGAACTGATATTCTGCCGTTTTTTAAATATTTTTTACCAGAATCCATTTTCATGGCGTTGTTCACCGTGGAAATATGCACTTTTATGGCTGACAAAATTCTTCATTTTAACAGATTGAGTGTAGAATATCTATAGTTTCAAGCTGTGAGACAAAATCAGCTCTGGTTTTTGTCACCGATACACTCTGCCCTACAGCAGGTTCTTGTGGAAACTTCAGCCAAACTTCCATTTCAATTGAATCTTAAAATAAGGCAAATAGCTCAACAGGGGACAGTTGTTAGTATTTATCAATAAACAAAAACAAACACATACGTGATGCAGTGATGACAGGTGATACTGTGCCGTCAAAAGTATTGCCAAACAGCAAGATGGGGTTGGTGATGGATGTTTCAGGGAATGCCTGACAACGCAGTGATGCGTCCGGATAAAAAATGTCGCCGTTGAATAGAAGGATCTGTTGCTGTGATTGCAAGAAGGTTTGCATCGCTATGTGTTCCTTAAACTCTGCAAATCTGAATTCAAATAATGAACGAAAAGAATGTGTAATAATTTTACTCAGAAAAACTAATTCCTTTAGTAGAAAAAGTGAAACCATATTTATTGTCTTACCGTAATGATAATGGTTTGGGTTTGAAAAAAAGAAAAAAATTACTGGAACCAACAACCTCCGGTTTAACGTGCCGACGCTCTAACAACTGAGTTATTCAGCCCTATGTTGGCAGTCTGCCTAAAACAGTCAATATCTTTGTTCGGGTTGCCAGTAAGTTAGAAGCCATAGAACCGTTAAAGCCATTATACACTTTCGGTAAACAGTATTGTCCAAGTCCCACAACCTAAATCACAACATATTATAAAATAAACAAACCTGTGAAAATTTAGGCTCAATCGGTCATCGGAGTCGGGAGAAAATAACGGGAAAACCCACCCTTGGTTTCCGCACGTTTCGCCGTGTCATGACATGTGTTTAAAATAAATCCGTAATTCTCGCTACGAGAATTGATATTGTTTTAATGTTTTCTCAAAAAGTAAAGCATTTTATGGAATAATATTTCAGAGAAGTCTTAAACCCTGTAAATAATTTGTAAATCTGTGAACTTTTTTTTTTTTTTCTGTACCGAAAGTGTATAATGGCTTTAAGCTGCAGTGTAGCCAGGGATCACACCAAAGTTTAAGATACAACATGAGAAGCGGCAGGCAGGGGATCACCTTGAGGGGATGCGACTATTTAATGTTAAATATCAAGCAACAAACCACAAAGGTATTTCAGCCAAACTTCCCTAGGGACTTGTTACCTAACAATGATGAAACTGCAACAAAGAGATATCACTCATCTGCACTCAAGTTTCTTCCATCCTCCAATAGTGTTTTGACATCACAGTCTCTTGACGATAACTAGAGCAAGCAGGTTGAACCATACAGACCATTTAAGAACTGACGAGCAAAAATTCCAATAACTTACGAATGTGTAGGATTGATGTAGACTTTAAGAAGCTGTGACGTTGTAACGTGGAACACATTCAGCACAGTCTTATTCACGAGGGACTGGGCGAACTCATGGAACGTTTGAAAGGACCACATCTTATTGACGTCGCTCTCCAGAAGCCCTGCGAGCAATTCTTCCACGTGACATCTCAGACCTCTGGGTAGATTTAAGGGTAAAGTACAGGTTATTTTTATCCCCAAAAAGGAAGTAAATTTTGATTATCTTCATTGTGAAGCGAATCTTTCCATCTAAAATACTGTCAGCACTGTGACCCAGCTCCCCCCACCCCCAAAGAAAAAAACCCCAATAAACTGTTGCCTGTTTCGATTGCAGTAGTCAAAATAAATAAATATATAAACAATTTAAGAGGCTTATGATCCTTACACACAGCTGAGAAGCTGATTTGCCTAGGATGAGGCTACAACATTTTCAAGCCGTGGGCATATGAGGGTGATAGGTTTTTTATCAGACTCAAAAGTCAATGTGTGAACATAACTATTTTGCGTTCAAGATGTAACACAGTGAGGTATTGTCCACTGGACTTATACGTTCAAAAGTTTACTGGCCTGGCATTAAAACTACTGGCCTTGGAGCTGTGGTCCAAGTTAGAGCCCTGGGCCCACTTTCAAAGAGCTGCTTAAGCACAAACAATGACTAAGCACAACAAAATTGTGCTAACCAGAACATGGTTATAAACAACTACCATGCCACATACACAATTTGTGATTGGTATCCTGCTCATTTCTGCTTAGCAGACAAATGTTAAGCGATATTTTCTGCTTATAAGCAGCTCTATGAAAGTGGGGCCTGATGTTTAAGAAAAACGCTAACAGACTACATGATTGCTTACTGTGAGAGCTGTGTTGTCATTGGCAACTCTCGACTCCATGTGATCGGACCATCTTCTGAGTCCCTCTGAACGCCAGAAATAATTCCTGATGCCTTCATGGTGGTCATCTTGTGCCTAATATTGCATAAATCAAGAGCGAGGAGTTTAAAAATACTGCTACATCACTAATGGATTGATCGATTGGGGCTGTTGAATCCACAAGAATGCAGGACTTTGTTCACGAGACCAGCTATCCAAACAAGAAAACGAAGTTCAACATATCTCTCTCTCTCACTCTCTCTCTAGTCGACCGAGGTCGAAATCGTGTAGAGATATGTCCATTCTTGTCTATCCCTAAGTTGGGGAGATCAGCTGGAAGCACCCCGATGTCCTTGGCAAGTACATTTTGTATACAAAAATAGCTGAGCTTTTGCCAGCACGGGCTATTATAACTCAAAAGAAAGACACAAAGCCTGTGCATTAACTGGCAAAATGTTTAACTTTGATTTTGAGCCCTGGCAGCTTTTCTTGAAATGTTTGTGGTATGTTTTGAAGTGACGAATGAATGATTGTGAGACTTTTGAATGCTACATGTACAGTGGCGGCAGACTAACCAGGTTAATTTCCATTGTTTACAGAGTTCCGAGCACCATAACATAGATTTCCCTGGTAAGTCTGCTGCCACCGAGAGCCCAGCCGCAGATTTTACCAAACTCTTCATAACTTAGGATTTATCTTAGGACTTAGGAGTTCAGTAGGACTCATCTTATCTCGATTTAGGCAAGTAACTCGTCCTAACTTAGGATTAATCTTAAGGTCTGCATGCTACAGTGCAGTGTTGGGATTGTTTTAAGTCCTAAGATTAGTCTTAAGTTAGGAAGAGTTTTGTGAAATCGCCGGCAGTTCCGTATCCAAAGACATTAGGAGGCATTTAACCCATCCTACATGTAAGTTAGGATGGGTTACTCTTCCTAACCGGAAATAGGATTAATCCTACCGTTTCGTGGAAGTTGTTTCAACTCACATTGTATTTCTATTTCTCCTGCCACCGAATGGTCGAAACGGCAACATGCCAGATGCTGCATGAAATAGCGTGATTCCTATGCTCCACAGATCTACCGAGGAAGTGAACGTCTTCATGAGTGGTCTTCGAAGGACTGCTCGCTCGTAGATATCTGGATGCTGAAAGAAATGGATGAGAGAACAATAGTCTTAATTAGAGGCACCGGGAACTGTTGGTAATTGCTCAAAATAATTGCTAGCGTAAAATATTACTAGTTAGCGATAAATGGAGAGATGTTGATAGTATAAAACATTGTGAAAAACGGCTCCCACTAAAGTAAAGTCGTTTTCGAGTTAGAAGTTATTTCTCACTCTTCAAATATTTTAGTGACTAAAATATTTGAATTTTATTTCAAAAGCTCAGAATTTGATTTTTGAGGTCTCAAATTCAAGCATCTGAAAGCACCAATTTTGTGTAACAAGGGTGTAAATTTTCCATTGTTATCTCGCAACTTCAACGACCAATTAAGTTCCACCAAGTGAGAAGAATGGTCTTTGACAATTTTCAAAGGTGTCCAGTGTCTTCAACATCTCATTTTTCCTCCTCACTCCCTCCCTTGTTCTTTGCTACATAATTTTAACTTGTTTGTTAGAGATTGTTTTAACTTTGCTTTTTACTTGGTTTATAACCAAGTCATCGCACTGCATACATGTACATTGGATTAGAAAGCATGTACACAGACACAATCTGTAACAGTGTTTAACAAACAAAAAAAATGAAGATACTTTGGCATAATTGTTCTGTTTTAAAACAATATAAAATGATGACTGTCTTTTGATGAAGATGCAAGTTCTTTAAGTCAAGTCAAGTCAAGTCAATACAATTCAAATCAATGGAACAGTTATTTCCACAGACAAATTATACAAATTTAATATGGTAAAATCATTTTATTAACAAAACATGATACAAACTCACGAGCAAAGCAATGCCAAGAAAAAAAAAGACAAGTTTATGCTTGAAGGCAGCAATGTCTAGGAAAAGCCACAGTGAACAACAATAAACAATCACAATAAGACACACAACAACAATAGGTTGTAACAGATTTGACACCGAAAAACCTTGTCAACAAAATTGCAGTTTGAAGAAAAACTTGTTTGAATCCATAACTTACTAGGTATTCCTCAGTCCCGTACAAGCTGACGAAATTCTCACCTTCAGCCAATTCACGGGCTGCCCCGAAATCGGCTAATTTGTACACTGAACGACCGTCAGGTCCACGGCAACACATTATATTCCCAGGTTTTAAATCACGGTGAACGATTCCCTTGTCTTGAAGGTGTTTCATACCATTGCCTACAATCAACGAAAAAAAATAATCAGGATGAAAAAAAATCAAATGCAAATTTGAAATGCAGGCCTCGTAAGAGACCCGTTGCCGTGATGCACTGTGCTTTTGGTGTGGTGCCCTTGGTGAGATTCTAAAGAAGTGCCCAGAATAAGCAGAGGAATATTACCGTGCCCCTTCCAAGGACAAAGCTCAATGCCTGGGAAGTTAATTGTAATTGACACTTTGGGAGACTTTTAACTTCTCTATTTTGCATTGAGAGATAGAAAGGTAAAATCTGATAAATTGTCAGAGTCAGTGTAACATTTGTTGATTTTGTTGAGTTTGCTGTCGAGGATGGGAACTCAAGGAAAACCACAGGTTTACTCTGTTTAAAATTTTGTTGACAATTTGGTTTTTCAATTTTAAGTCAGTTTTAGGCATGAGATTTTTGACTCTGGAAATGCGGTCCAAGTTGCAAACTTGTTTTTGACCTTCACTCTAGTTCAGAAGAAACTGTTATAAAATACTTTTCTAAATCAGTTTTGGGTCAATGTTTTTGGGGGTACCATATTTTAAATTTTGACACCCTGTTTTATCTGCCATAGAACAATGCAGAGAACCCAGTTTTTACATATCTAGCAAACTTGCGGGCCAATATACACAAAATTTGGGCGGATACGCAAGCTGCTTGTTCTAGTTCAGAAGAAACTGTTGTCAAACACTCTTCCAAATGAGTTTTGGGTCGATGATTTTTGGGGCACCCTGTTTTAAATTTTGACACCCTGTTTTATCTGCCATAGTGAACGACTTTAGAGAACTCAGTTTTACATTTCAAGCAAACTTGCAGGCGAATACAAAAGAAAAAAACTGAAAGAAATTGTCATGCCGAACCCAACAGGTGGTAGGTCTACTATAATGCTTTACACTTCCTTATCCATTGGCACCTACATGTAACACAAAACATTCGCTGTTTCATTTTACACATGTATGGTTTATTACAAAGCACAAGGCCAAGTTATAAATATGGGATTTCCCCCAGTTTTACCCTTCGATGATCTAGGCAGTCTATTTGTTTTCATGGATGCTATAGGTGACAGCAAGGGGGCCAAGGTACAACTTTACATGTGTTAAGTGTTGATATTTGGGGGTTGTTTTCTCTTTTTTGGGGGGGGGGGGAAGGGTTAGTGTTCTGCACAACCTGAAAGAAAACAAATAGCTGATTTGTTTGTCCACGTTCAAGTTGTGTATGATATAGTTGGTTCGCCCTGTGTTTGGCATCCACCTCCCTTGCCAAATATTACAATTTTCGACAGGTTAGGTGTGACCAAAATCTCAGTGACGGTGTCTGTTAGCAAACTGTGTCTGAGTATTGTTGAAAAATATGTAAATGTATACAGGTCTACTTTATGAGCGGAGGTTTATGTTGTCCAACCTGTACTCTTGCTTGTGGCTGATGTGACAGTGAATAAAAGTAGCCTTGGTGTTGTCAGAAGAATCAAGAATATTTGTAGTCTGCACCTCTATTTAATTTAAGTCCATGCATACTCATACTTCAAGTATGATTTATCCTTCAATCCAAAACAGTAATCTATTTTAAAGAAGCATGGGAGTGACTTACTGATATCCCTGATGATAATGAGGAACTCTTCCTCCGGTACTCCAAAGGAGTTCTCTGGTCTGTCCAAGACGCTGAACAGACTCCCGCCTGTACAAAGCTCCATCACAATCACTCTCTCCTTTGATATTTGCTGCAAAGTAAACCACAACAAAATGCAAGTTTAAATATTGAACACCTTTCGGTTGGTAGAAGATCTACCATTATAGGGCTGGAATTTGGGGGGAGTGGAAGGCGGAATCCACGACAGGGCTTGATACTCACAGAGGTTTACTGGACTAGAATAATTTTTTAATAAGACCCAGAATCAACATGAGAAAACCTTCCTGACAGTTTCCTACTAGCATTAAGACAAGCCAGTGACTTAGATAAACAGTGGTAAGTCTAAACTTTAACCAGCATAAAAATATTTCGTCATGTAGGCTAACATTTTTCTGAACAAAGTTTTAATTTTAATTTTAAGAATAAGATTTGAACTTTGTCTGATCGGAAGGAAGATGCAAAACATATTTTCCTTTTTTTACAGACCTTCTACCAAGTCTTGTCACTTTTTGTATTAAAATATATTTGATGTATATTGTATATAATGTGAGGGCCCCAAATGATCAGCTGTGCTGGATGGGTTACCCTCGTTAAATATCATTTTAAATAAATAAATCAAATAAATAACATCGTCTTGTCCTTCTGATGGGTATTGGACAATGCATTGGACAACAAGATCAAAGTACTTCAGGTACTTACGTCTTCTTCAATAGCCAGGAGCTTCACAATATTTGGATTTTTGAGTTTGAGGAGGACATCAAACTCTCTGTCCTGCACGCTGCCGGGCCGTCTGTAGCTCACATTGTTGAAAACCTTGACCGCAACTTTCTCGCCAGATTTCTGTAGCATTAATATTTATAATAATAATAACAAATCTTATATTAAAGCGCTGGTATCTAGACAAAACTATTCACTGCGCTAAAATATCACCACGGGAAAAAGTAATGGTAGGCTTGACTGAAAAGGTAAGTTTTGAGATTGGATTTGAATGAAGACAATGTCAGGTTGTGATCTAAGGGTGAGAGGCAAGCCGTTCCACAGGCGGGGTTGCAACCCAGAAACTTCTTTCTCCATAAGCTTTCAACCTGGAACTGGAAGGTGGAACGGCAAGCAAGTTGGCATCACTGGACCTTAGGCCCTATAGTTAAAACAGGCTTATACGGCAGGAGAAGCCTCTGCAACTGCAAGTCTCTGTCATACACAAATTTTAAGATTATGCATTGCTCGACAAGAGGATGGGGAAGAAATTGGAATAAAATTAGGCTGCTGCGGTAATACAAAATTGTGTGCGTTTTATGAAATTTGGACACAAAATAAAATCAGGTGAACATGGTGAAAAGTTGGAAAAACAAACCCGCTCCACTTTGTAAAATAATAATAAAACATTTCTAGTTGTCAAGAATGGCTCTCGCTATTGTATGCTAAATGTTATCAGAAACGTGGAATAGGGATTACCCTATAGCCCGGTTCATACTTCCTGTGAATGCGAAATGAATAATTCGCAGCAGTTCTACTCTGCTCAACTTACTTGCAAATATCGGTGCAAAAGGAGTGACATTGTGACATCAAGTTCCCATCAAATTTGCTTTGAATTCCTGGCTTTAGTCAATGAAAAACAAAGATGCTTTGACAGCAACAAATCTTCTCTACTTACTACTACCCAATGTATAGGCCTACCTTTTCTCTGCCACCAAATACACTCCCAGTAGCGCCTTCTCCTTTCTTATCGTCTGTGTAGTAGATATAAGACAGCGTACTCCGCAGCTGCTTTGGTTCACGTTGCGCTGGGGGATAGTTGTCTGAAAACATGTCCTGCACAGGAAAATTGAATCAATCAAAGGATACGTCAATCAAAATGTTGACTGCATTTATAGAGTAAAGAGTTCTGATTAAACATTTTAAATTCGGTTTGTCACTGGTTTCTAAAAATAGGTTAGGCGTTACTACGTAAATATTTATTGTAAGACTTTTCAGAAGTACTTCCTCCACAAGTACTTCCTCCACCACTTTTGAGTGCAAATCACTTTGCAATGGGAGGGTACAATACAGTACAATTCAACTTATGTTCATGGTAAACATCATGTACTATGGATGAGTAGGATTTGAAACTGTTGCCAGTTGCATGGTGAAAGTGAAACTTAGATTTAGAAATAATTATGCAAGAAAAAATACAACATCGGACCATAGAGTAAGGACATGATCGGACTATACTTCCTTTCAAGAGCATGCACTTTATATCTGGTGTGATGAATTTTTGTGGCGGAGTAACTATACAGGCCCTCACTCAGCGACAGCCCTAACCCTAATGGCCTAACTAACCCTAACCCTAACCCTACCCCTAACCCTAGCCTACCCCTAACCCTAGCCTACCCCTAACCCTAGCCTACCCCTAACCCTAACGATGCTAACCCTATTCCCTGGAGTGGCCCTATTCTAAAATTGTACCTTTGAGGCTATTTAATCATTTATGTTGACCTTAGTTTAAATATAAGAGATCGTGTGGCCATTTTATTTAATCATGTAGCTGAAATCTTGCAGCTATACATAGCCTACATGTAGTTGCAACATCAATCATGCATGGGGGATGGAGCAATAAATAAACTACACAAAGTACACATTGCAGATTCCAAGTACTTTAGTGACTGTCTCAAATCGTATACATCTATTTTTTATGAGTAATAATCTATGAATGATACACATCTGTACGGGATAGCCACACCAGGCGTTTGTACAGTACAAATACTATAAACAGATGCAGGGTCTGCAAATGCATACACCATGGATATACAGGTACGTATATTCATACACCAAAATAAACAATGTGTCTTTGCCAAGTGTTTTACCATACATTTTCAATTCAATTCACTTTATTTCCAAATCCAAACAAATAAACAAAACAATTAGCAGTGAATAAAGAACTATGTTTTACCATGGAGGAAGGACTTCCTCCATGGTTTTACAAGCAAATGGAATAATGATAATAATACATGAAGTAATACATAATACTACTTACAAGCAAAGGCAGAAGAATATAAACTACGGACAACAAGCAAAATAACATACAGAGCACAAGGTGATGGAGTTGGAGGGGGGCCCATAAAACAACCGATGAAATGAAACCATGGAGTATTCCGCCTCCGTGATGAAACTAAAGATTTATGACCACGTTTTAATACACGTACCGAGCATTCCACGAGCAAACCGGCCTAATTCATGCACAGCAAATTACCATTTGGGTAGACGGAAAAGGAGACGTCATAGCTTTGGTCGTGTGAATAAAATAATAAAACATGATATGCATAATTCATGTTTGGTGTCGGGTCAGATGTCAAATTTAAATCGAGGCAAAGAGGGTTAGGGTTAGGGTTAGGGTTAGGGTTAGGGTTAGGGTTAGGGAATGACCTGACCTAAATGTTTTATTCATATTACGGTGATGACGTAGGGTCCTCTACTGGGTCTCCTTTTCCGTCTACCCAGCATTTGCTTGCTTGCACTCGATCAAACATCACAGATTTTGCCTTCCTTTTGACCGTCTATGCATCATAAACTGGCAACCTAGTCCTTCAATCACTGATCTCTTTGTGCCATGCTGCACGCTGACGACGCGCACATACAATTAATCTAGACTAATATCGACTTGATCAACATGAATCTTTTCAAATTCTCAGGTAAAAATAATTGAAAAGAATAGCTTGCTGGAACATGTTTTTTCCAGATTTGTTTCCCACAAATGTATAATAAGCGACTCTTGGGGCGCATAGTTACCCCGTTGCACGCATTATCATAACACGATCAGTAACCATTTTCAAATTATAGGTGCTTTTACAACGAGTTACTTTGTTTTGCTTTCTTTAGTCTGCAGCACTGAATATCGGATCGGCAGAAAGCAACCGTTATTTAAAATAAGCACTTTCTGAGAGAAACATTCTTATTATAGCAACCATCGTAGAGGTTTTGTTTCACATGGTCGTAGAATTTTCAATGAACGTGCACTTACCGTTCTTGTCTCAACTGTGAAACGTGTAGTATTTCATTACAGAGAAAAACAGTTCTATGTCGGTAGGACTCATGAAAAGACACTTATATATGCCGTCATTATACCCCCTCCCTCCCAGTCCGGCCATCATGCAGAAGTTTTACGTACGGACGGTTACAACTCAAGGCATCTGTGTGCTTGAGTGGAAGATTGTACTCATTGTGAATGTAACTCACACAGAATTGTCATCCCCAGTTGGGAGAAACTCGTCACCCATGTTTTCTAACATAGTACTTGTTCATATAAACGCAAACACCATTCACCCAAATCCTTCCTCCATGCATGGGTGGAGGTCCACTCCCACCAGGTTTGCGGGGGGAGAGGCTATTTTTGTACCCATGAGTTATCGCTGAGAGGGGGCGCAGCCCCGGTCCCTTTATCACAACCAATTTCATAAAACTTGTAAGAACGAACATTTTGTTTAGCTTGACATTTCTTCCTTAAGTTGATAAAAACGGGATTACCAACCAAATTTCCACGTGATTTCCATGATCATCAAACAACAGCTGAATACCAGTATAGTTGCAATGTAAATTTGGTTGTGTAATCCTGTTTTTATCAATGAAGAAATTTCAAACTAAGCGATTAGTTTTCGGGCTATACGTGTTTTATGAAATTGGGCCCTACGGCCGTGTGCGGGTGGACACTTTATGTCAGGGCGGGATGACCATTTATTATAGAATAAAGGGACTCTTGATCTTAGCGACTCGTGGGCCCCAACGAAGTTTCGGCTAAGAGGCTGAACTAGTTCCTCCCGCGGTCAGTGATGTCACGGGGTATGTTATTTTTTCCATCCTCAGCTCTATAAAAAATCATAGCGATTATTTACACCGTCAGTGGCGTTGATTTGCCATTTGGATAAACTGATCATTTTAAACCGCCGCATGCCAAATTTTGTTTTCTCTGTACATAAAAATACTGTCGTACTCGTATATAGTGCTCTTAAAATGGGATTTCCCCCGCCCCTTCTAAATCAATTTATACGGAAGTGTCTGTATAGCAAATGGTAAGAAAACAAACTAAGACGGATTGCTAATGAGGATTTCTTGCGGATGGCAATGTTATACTTCAGACAAAATGTCTGTCGCGCCTATGGGAAGTAATGACGTCATTAATGGGGGGGGGGTATTATTGATCACATTGCCTGTCGCTTACAATGACATGGTAAATCCATGTACATGTTTACCGCCTACATACATGGGTACATTAATGGTGCAATATGTTGTACACGATAGTACAGTTGGTGATTGTGAGTACCTGTGTGTGGGCCTTTACATCAAGGATAGAATAATCTGGAATTTTAACTGGACACACGATACTCAACATAATAATTGTAAGCAAACTTGTAGTAACGACCTATTAGTTGAGAGCCGTTGAATTTTACCTCCATGTAGGCTATAACCACAGAGCAGTTCTCTATGGTATAACACGTTAATGATTCACTTCTTTCTCATATAAACTACGTTTCTCCATGCAGAGGGCCGTTTCTCATCTCAATAGAATATAATATTTGAAAGTGAATTCGAGACCTCGCTCTCAGCTGGGGTCTGAATTCGCACCGATCTGAAAGCACGACAACTTTTGCGACACGGGTCAGTTTTTTTCTTTCAATATTCTCTCACATTCAGGAAAAAGTCGTTAAAGGAACACGTTGCCTTGGATCGGTCGAGTTGGTCTTTGAAAAGCGTTTGTAACCGTTTTTTATAAAATGCGAATGGGTAGAAAGATGTTGTAAAAGTAGAATACAATGATCCACACAAACATGCCTCGAAATTGCGTGGTTTTCCTTTTACCTCGTCGACTAACACGTCGGCCATTTATGGGGGTCAAAATTTTGACTCCCATAAATGGCCGACCATGTTAGTTCGCACAGTAGAAGGAAAACCACGCAATTTCGAGGCAAACTTGTGTGGATCATTGTATTCTACTTTTAAAACATCTTTCCAACCATATGCATTTTATAAAAAACGGTTACAAACGCTTTTGTTTTGACCAACTCATCCGATCCAAGGCAACGTGTTCCTTTAACTCACGGTGGTTCTGACTAATCTACGTCATGTGTGATAAGCAAACAACAGTCATCACAGAGTAATGCTGGTAGTATTTTATACAGGCTTACAATATAATGTGTGGTACGTATTTCCTACAACGGGATAGTGATGGGCCTATGATCGAGACTGATGTCACCAAACGGAGGACGGTGAAGGCAAACAGGCAACTTGGATGCAATTCAGTAAACTGCTGCAATGCTTCCTACATGACCTAGGGTGGGTTTTACAAAGAGTTAGGACTAGTCTTATCTTGAGTTAGGACGAGTATACTAGTCCTAACTTAGGACTAGCTGTATGTTGTTGATATCTCTTTAGGACTAGTCCTAAGTTAGGACTAGTCCTAACTCTTTGTGAAATCGACCCCACTTTGGATAATAATCATTGTGAACATTCAAATGTAACGATTCTCTCTCTCTCTATATATTTTTATTTAGCCTAGATCGCCTGGAACTGCTTGCATGCCCTATACCTGACATATTCTGGGAGGCACCGCATCTGCATGCTTCTCTTTTCACCACCCCAATGCCGCGTCATCGAATGGATAACGGATTCCGTCGGTCCACATTTCTTTCCTAATAATCACCACACACAGACCAAATGGATCCAAAAGATTCTTGATAATGGGTCTCATTCATAGTAGCCTATCACCCCCGACTTCCTAAAAATTAACTTGACAGAAATAACTTGCAACACAGAGTACGTGAAACATGCTAAAATTGCTATGTATCGCACATTAAAAAATTGACAGAAAATCCCAACACTATAATTTTTAATAGTGTTGGGATTTTTGTCATTAAAATTACATATTTTTTTACTCACCTCCGATAATGCTCAGCATACGTACTCACGATATTATAGTTAGTTTCAGCCATTTATGCCAATATTTTCCCGCCTAAATCGACAAAAATACCTAACGGCTATACATCCCGCCTGAATACAATGTTTGCACTTCTGCTGTCATGGTTGGCCCCTGACCTCTCTATAAATAGGCCTAAACAACTTCAGTGACTGCTCGCTCACATTATACCATGGTACAACCATGGAAGAAAAAATGTCCATGAGCAATCGTGCAAAATCATATTTTATAAAGGCAGTAGACACTATTGGTAATTACTCGAAATAACTATCAGCATACAACTTTACTTGGTAACGAGTAAAGGGGAGAGGTTGATGGTATAACACTTTGTGAAACGGCTCCCTGTGAAGTGATAGTTTTCGTGAAAGAAGTAATTTTCCACGAATTTGATTTAGAGACCTTTACAAAGTTTTAGAAATAATATATTCAAATTATGAGTAGTTTACAGTAGGAACTTCCGTCACATTGGTACAACCATGGAAGAAAAAATTTCCATGAGCAATCGTGCAAAATCATATTTTATAAAGGCAGTAGACACTATTGGTAACTACTCGAAATAACTATCAGCATAAAACTTTACTTGGTAACGAGTAAAGGGGAGAGGTTGATAATATAAAACTTTGTGAAACGGCTCCCTGTGAAGTGATAGTTTTCGTGAAAGAAGTAATTTTCCACGAATTTGATTTAGAGACCTCGAGTTTAGAATTTGAGGTCTCGAAATCAAGCATTAAAACACACAAAACTTCGTGAGACAAGGGTGTTTTTTCTTTCTTTCATTATTATCTTGCAACGTTGACGACCGATTGAGCGCAAATTTTCACAGGTTTGTTACTTTATGCAAACGTTGATATAACAAAGTGAGAAGACCGGTCTTACCAATAGCATCCACTGTCTTTAACCTTCGAATATAATTTACTCCATTCACGATTCACAACTACTTATACCAGAACAACACAATCTTCTATTGTGTGAATCTCAGACTAGAGATATTGGCTGCTTTGCCAAATAGAAAAAGAACAAGGAATAAACATTCGTAAACAACGAATTTGATGTGACCGAAAATCATGCGCTCGTTCTAATCAAATTATACTTACATGACAGAAAAGGGGCGTTCACTGTTACATTCGACGGGTAATTATTTGTAAAGAAGAAATTGCGACCAATGTCCGATATTAATGTTCAAAAGCGCACAATAATAAATGTGTCTCTAAAATAAATATACATTACATAGAGATGAAGCTCCAGGTTCAAATTCAAGTTTGACATTGAGCACCAACGGTGCCGACCGATAATTACAATGCCATTGTTTGGTTGCTTTGCAACCGGTAAACAGCAACCGCTGCGTATTACGTATACCTTCTGTACTTAAAGGCAGTGTACACTATTGGTAATTACTCAAAATAATTATTGGCATTAAACCTTTTCTTGGTGACGAGTAACGGGGAGAGGTTGATGGTATAAAACATTGTGAAAAACGGCTCCCTCTGGAGTGCCATAGTTTTCGAGAAAGATGTAATTTTCCACAAATTTTATTTCGAGACCTCAGATTTAGAACTTGAGGTCTCGAAATCAACCATACACACAACTTCGTGTGACAACTTCGACGACCGATTGAGCTCAAATTTTCACAGGTTTGTTATTCATATGTTGAGACACACCAACTGTGAAGGCTATTCTTTGACAATTACTAATAGTGTCCACTGCCTTTAATTTAATTTTAATAAGAGTGGATGAATAATTTTATGCGGAACCATTGTTTCCCCTTAACTAACCATTGAGGAATGAGGAATACAATACAAGCGCGGAGTACAGTTTTCCTGAGGGGACATGGTAAACTCTATGTTCATGGAAAACTTGACGCGATAAACTGAATGGACATGAATGTTAAACTTTTACATCTTGATCCTATGATACAGTACACAATTAATTTTAATTACATTTGTTACACGCTATTATTAGGTCCATTTTGAACACCCGAGGGAGCAAATGGCACCGGCAGAGGAGACGGCTAGGGGAAAATCGCGCCTTAAATAGAACTAGATCTACCCTGTGAAAGATGTCATTTCTCCCTTGGGGGCCATTATTTCATAACAGTTGGTGTAGCTCAACATTATGCGTACCTGTGAAAAAACACCCTCGTCACACCAAGTTGTGTGCATTCAGATGCTTGATTTCATTACCTCAAATTCTAAATCTGAGGTGTCGAAATCAAATTCGTGGAAAATTGCTTCTTTCTCGAAAACTATAGGTCACTTCAGAGGGAGCCGTTTCTCACAATGTTTTTTACTATAATCCTCTCCCGATTACTCGTAATCAAGTAAGGTTTAAATGATAATAATTATTTTGAGTAATTACCAATACGTGTCCACTGCCTTTGAGCAGAATATTTTCTTTATAAAGCTGTTTACCGTAAGCGAGGTAACTGCTGGCTTACCCGAGGTAACACACGAGTGCCGTAACCATGCAATCCATGGTGGTGAACGTGCATGCTCGCCTAGAAATGTTCTGCTTATCTTGAGAAATTATGGTGAAGTATAGTTTATGCTTACGCACATTTTTCTGCTACAGTAAGCACAACAATTTGCTTACAGGTAAACAGCTCAATGAAATTGGGCCCTGATGACCTCCATTCAAACCCAACTTTGGAAACTTTCCATTCCAGAGATTGTTGTTTTAAGTAGTCCATCTCCCGCTTTTTTTATAGGCATAATGTTTTTTTTTTGCCTTCATCGGTCATACTGTGGTATTTTAGAGTCATCTCTTTTGAATGACACGAATTAATGGAAATTCACATCTGAACAGGAGCAAGGCAGAGAAACAGAAGAGTCATAGTATAGCGCAGTGACCTCCACACGAGTTTTAAACAGTTCCACGATGACGTCATGCTTTAACCATTTTAGTACAAAAGATCATGTATAGGCTATTGTCATCATCCACGCGTGTGCACTCGTCCGTGTACACAGCTCAATAGAATTGAAAACATACATGGATTACATACACCGAATGTACTGGTAAAAATTTGGGCTAAGAAAGGTGCAGTTTTTGTTAAACATCGATGAGAACTCCTGGACCACACTGTATGAGTAAAGCGCAATCCCGGACAACAAACGCGCTTTAGATCAAAAGTCATTACTTTTATAACTGTTTGCGTTACCAGCTGCGGGTTCGAATCCCACCCGAGAATCATATGGATTGTTCACTACAGAACTTGGAAAGCAATCGGGTAATACAAAACTATTGAGTACAACAAAATGAGTATTATGGAGTCAATTCAAAGCGATCATGCAGTCGATACAGTGCCGCACTTTGCATGCACCGCTCTCTGCGACATGAAGTTATACCATAGAGCTATATATAGCTCTATGAGTTATACTTATCCAATTCCACGCCTTCGATGTGGTCTTTTTTCAGAGTTGGAAATTAAATGGGCCATTGAATGGAACCACAGAAAAACATGTCTTCATGTACAAGAGTGAAAATGGAATCGGCGAGAATAATATTGGTTGACATCACTTTCAAAGTGGAAACATCAGATGTTTTGATGAACACACAATTTTTTTTATACAATGGACTCGATCGTATCATCACGTGCCGACTCTATTTTTGATAAGTAAATAAGCACATAATTATAACAACCGGAACGCACTGTTTTTTATAGGATTCAACTTGCACGTAAACGCCACATTGCCTCATTTACGAACAACATCAGTAGTGTGAATTCAAACGCAGGACATGTTTTACTCTAAAATTGCGCAGGCGACGTGGCGTGATTATAATGTCACAATGTAGGTCAAGGGGCAAAGGTTCATGAAGAAGAAGATCGCATTCTTTTCTGATGACACTACTTCATAGAGGCCCTACTGGCCTATACGCAGTCATTCCACTGATAGTCATTCTGTTTTAATAGGTCAACCTTATAATAGCGAGCATTGTTTCGTAGATAATTATGAATGATGTGGCAGCAGAAGGTTTCTGAGAAACTACACATGGTGTCCACGTGTTACAGTCAGCTGATGCAATCATTATAGTCGTACTATGAACCAATCGTTGCACAAGTACAATTTAACAATTGAAGCTTAGATTTGATTATCAACCTCGTGATCTTGACAAGTCAAAACGTGTTGGGTTTACAAGGCGGCTGCCAAATGAACGTCTGACATAAGCACTCTAGCCACAGTCAGCGATGGGGGTACAGACCCACCACCCTCCATTTTTTATGGCACAAACCGGAGTTAAAACAAAATAAAAACATGTGTAAACCCACTTGTGTGGGACTGTTGGCAATAATGGGCCGGGTGTGGATTTGACGTTTTCAATCCTGCTCGTATACGATTCAATTATTGTCCAACATACGGAGGGCCCTCTTTGAAAAATACTATCATCTTTTGTTTCACCCATAATTTCTTGATCAGTGATGTCGACATTAAATTGAAACTGTTTTTAGTGACAAGAAGGCAATTGGAGTTCGTAAAAGCAATAATGTATAAAATCATCGAAACTAATACATGAAAACGCTCATCATAAAAATAAAAATAAATCGCAATATTATTTTCAAAACGTTTCTAAGGACAGTCCCAGCATACAACGAAATACTTTAAAACAATCACAATTACATAACATAATAATTACATTTTTTTGTTCTTTTTTTATTATAGTATTGGCGTTGGACTCCGTAAATTCATAGACACAATCTGTTGGTAAGATGAGTGCCGGGTTCATCCGAAACCTTTAAAGAAATGAGTACCATGTCTTCTTCTTCTCTTTGTTCTTGTTGTGTCTTTTATTGTTTTAATGATGTTTTTAGCGATAGATTTGTTTTTTACGAAAGTGGGCATATTTTTTACCTACTCCGTGTTGCTTTCAATAACAATATAAAATACAAAATAATAATATGCTATGCCTATTCTACAAGTTTAATTCATTATAAGACTCAAACCGAGTCAAGTAGATAAAATCTACTAGTCAAACCTAGCTCTTTAAATGACGAAACAATTAAGATTTAGATAGTAATAATAATATGAAGCGTGTCAACTTACTGAGTAGACTTTTCAAAGTGAGCAGTAGGGTAGGCTGAATATAGCGGCCTGCTGGTCGGGACTGGCAAACAGTAATAGGTTTTAGATTACAGAAACGTTCTCTTTTAAACGGAATGATGGACAGAATTTCATTGCTGTTATGCAACTATAGAAGTTTCTGGTAAAACAATTGTTATTTTACTTTTGTAAATATATGTATGATGCAAAACACTGAATTGTGTGGAAAACCGATGATTCAGTATAATGGGCCTAATATAAACAACAGAGGGCGCTGTTTGGTCAAGACGGGTGTAGTTAAAGGAACACGTTGCCTTGGATCACGCTTGCCGTAAATAGAGAATCAGCGCTTACTACGGAAGCAGTGATTATTTCTGCGCTTCACGCCAAGCGTATTTCACTGGTAGGCCGTAACGGGGAATTTTAGCTTGTGTGCGTGCGTACATTACTATGCATTCTACTTCCTTACACATCTAGCGCAGAAATTCTCCGCTTGCCGTGCAAGCGGAGATGGTGTTTGAAGTGCATAATTCGGCGGTTTGCAGAGCTGTGAAATTGCGCCCTGATCGTGCAGTTAACAAAGCTACATCAAACACGGTTGGTGTTCATTCGTGGAAACATTTTGGATCACAAATTTATTTGTAAATATTTAAAACAGTTACGTGCGCGCCGTATATGTTGCATTAGTAGGCTAGTAGATTAAACTTCGCGTCAGTTCGCCAAAATATGGAAAGAAAAATTTACACTTGAAACGAATTTCTCAAGTAAAAAGTAATGCTCTTAATAGGCCATGGGCCCAAGCCATTATTTTATTCTGTCAAAATGCTGCAGGGGTCAGGGGTGAAGAAGGTTTGAGGTCATAATATCATAGAGAAGGTATTCTATAATACCTAGAATCTAACTTTAATGATAATTTGGGTCAATTGATGAACATTGTTAAATAATGTGTAAAAAAAACAAATGAAAACTAAGAAATACATTTTTATTATCATTGTAGGCCTACTCAACGTGTCAGATTGTGGCGTCGGGTGACATTTTGTTCTCGTATTTTAAGTACGATAATTTTGTTTTTGTTATTTACTGTGTATTTCGGTCTAAGAGTGTTAAAAAGCATTTACGACAATTTGTATGAATACATTCTATGATTTAATAGTTAGTTCTATGAATTGTGTTACGGCCGGCGGATGGAAAAATGACTTACATGTTTTGGACATGATAATAAATGAATTAATTTAAGTCAATTTAACCATGGAGGAAGAAAAGGTGTATTGTTTTGCTAGACATCAACTCTCTCTGTTTGCCTACATAAGTTATCCATCTAATTATCACTTACTTTATACGTTCCGAGTGAAGGTGGGTCCAATTTAGTATACGGTTCAAATTATCATCTTCAGGACTAGAAACAAAGTTACAATGCGTGAACGGTCTTTGCTCTTTAATGTAGTACATGAAAAGTGATGAAATACACGGTCAGAAAACCCCTTTTATTGATATCAGATATCCACTGATTATAATGAGCAGCCGATATTATAAAAGGAATACGCTTCCGTTATCCGTTATGCCTGCAACTTTCTGGGAAAGCAGCAAAGGCACTCCAAACCCGGATAAGAGCCTTCCCTTAAACATCCGGATTGCGTGAATATTAATATCTCAGTGACGACACCAAGTGCTATTATGTAATTCAGTCGGTATAACAAGAACCAATCGCCACTGATGGGTAATCGTTACGCCACACATCAGCGTAAAACACAACACCCTATTCTCATAGCTACCGCTACTTATAAAGGAGGATGTTGGGCAAAAGCGCACCGTATATGGTAACGGATCATGATGTTAGATTTAAAACGCAATTTTTGTTACTTCCCGATGTCGTGATGATGGGATTTCGTATAGCTCCATGATCTCACTGTGTGTGTCGCATTACGATACAATGTTTTTGCAATCACAAGGTTGTGGGTTCGAATGACCAACTAATCGCTGATTTCACAATGACAATAATACATATTGTCGTCTAGCTATGAATCACAATTTCTTGATTAATTTGTGTAATTCATAATCATAGACGTTAAACCAATGTTTCTATAAGAGAGATGGGTTGTTGCCAGCTTGGTGTTTATATCCCCCTGGGGAGTTTGCCGAGTTCCCTTGATGGGAAGATCATCTAAACAAACAACAAACTTCACGTTATTATTGTTTGATACATTTGTTTCTCAACAATTCGTCGTATTGGAGTTTTGAGAGACAGATTCTTCGGGAGACAGAATCTCCTGCCTAAACCGGCTCCGAAAACATTGTTTCTTCTTTTCATGAGCTTTGTGCACCTTATTAGGTGGATATTCCAGGCAAAGTGTTACACGTGCAGTGTCGTGGGAGAAGGGTCTATTGGTGTTAAGCATCTTGCGGTTATCATCGTGTATCCAGCGAGCGTTACATCAGTTTTGTGATCGGAGGTTGTGGGCACAATATTTTCAATGTTTTTTCTTCATCTCAGTATAGGCCTACGGGAAGTACGGTCAAGCTTTATTTCGGGTTTTGTTGAATTAATTTTACTATCATATTTAGTATGTCTAAGTATTACATTCCCAACAACAAGTTCGAATGTGCTCGATATACTTGACCCTGCCCTAGACTGGTCCACTGTCTTTACAAATATAAGGAATATAATGGTGTATATGTATACACATGTTTACATGTACGTCAGATTAAACTGCGAATCCCCAGATCAATGAATGGCGTGATTATGGACGTGGGCTCAACGGCAGATCTCTGGCGTAACTTCACGAGCCTCAAAGTGTGACGTCAGATGTTCAGGCAAATAGACCCCTTGCAATTACATAATATCACGTCACATGCTCTGAGACCAAAGCGCCTTCACTTGGGTCAAACAAGGCAAGAGCTGATGCTCATTGTCCACAAAGCTCCCACTATATTTCTGAACTGCTTCAAGTTTACACTCCATCAAGGAATTTCCGATCAAGTTCTTTGCTTCTCCTCATTGAACCCAAGTCTCGACACTCATGGGGCGACAGGTCTTATTCTTCAGCCGCGCCACGCATCTACCATTGATCTTCGATCTTGTCTTTTCTCAAAGTCTCTTCTCAAAGTCTCTTCTCAAAACTTATCTTATGTCACAGGTTTTCAATGAATAATTTTGTTGTGTCTGTTTTTCTTTGTGTTTTTGTTTGTTTTTGGTTTTACTGCGCCTTGAACACCCAGCAGGGTGGATATGTGCGCATTATACAAGTCTTATTATTATTATTAATTATTAAAATGGACGATTCTTTAGACGCAACTGCTCAAGTATGGTATTTATATTCACGGGCCAAGAGTGCGACGTCAGAATGTTCAATATAGGTTACGGGTGTGCCTCCGGCCTTTCCTTTTCTTAAGTGAGGGCGCTGAGGTCTATTTTGACTGTTTATAGTTCATTGGAGGAAGCAATAGGGAGGTTTAGCTGCACGAGGATCAAAGGGTTAGGACTGACTGGGATTGGCGAGGAGAATTGAGCAACTCCTCCCCCCCTGAAATATCCCATAAGGTCAGCGTCTCAAATTATTATTATTATTATTATTATTATTATTTATTCGGCCAGTGTCAAAAACAAATACATACAAGTAAAACAAGGATAATAAGACTTCAAAAAAGGTAACTAGAGGAGCGGGATTAGACAAAAGGGTACAGAACAGGTACGGGATGTGGAAGAAGGAAGAGGAAGGGACAACAATCCATTCTAAGACGGCCAGGATAAACAAAAGCGTACTACTACACTATGACTCAAAAGCCTGCTTATCCAATCCTCGAATAGAGTATAAATAAAAAAATCACTATGATAAACACTTAGATACTATAAATAAACAAATATAAATATATATACTTCGAGTAAAACTATTACAAAATTTGAAGCACTAGATAGATATTTGATAGATTAAGAGCTGCTAACAAACTCGACAACAATTGAAGCTATTTAAACAAGTTATTTAAAAAGAAAAACAGAATAGATAAATAATAAATACTTACATTAATACATGAATGAATGAATAGATGGATAGATAGGTAGATAAAGAAAGAAATAAAGGAAGGGAGGAAGGAGGGAGGGAGGGAGGGAGAGGGGGAGAGAAAGAAAGAATTAATTAAAGAAAGAAAGAAATAAGTAAATAAATGAATAAATAAATGAAAAAGTAATTGAGTAAATCAATCAATAAATAAATAAAGGAATAATTAAGTAAATAAAAAAAAAAAAAAAATGATGAATAATAAACAAAAGAACGAACGAATGAATAAATAAATTGATTAATAAGTAGCTAAATGAACAAACAGATAAATAAATAAAAAATAAAAAATAATAAATTAATCAATCAAACAAACAAAAGAAAATTTCAAAAATAGATAAATAAATAACCATTAAGTGGGGGAAAAAATCAATACAGATCAAATCAAGTCAAAACAGATCAAATCAAATACAATCCAATACAATAAAAAGAATAAGCATTAAACATCATTATTGAAATAACTAGACAGTTGGTTGTTAAAACCCCTCCAAGAGTCAAGAATGACCGAGTTCTTAACGGCGGTTGGCAAGCTACTCCAGATACGAGGGAAAGAATGAATTAGAGAATTCTTCAGGCAATGAGTTCTGGCAAAGTGATGGTTGAAGGTCAGAGTGTCCAAGTGACGGGTATTGATTTGGGTGAGGGAAGTAACTGCGGAGCATTTGACTTGTCCAAATAAACATTTCATGGTAAATAGAACAGTTAGTCTGTTTCTCCGGGCATCTAAGCTTAGCAGGTTCAGTGATTTGAGTCTATTATCATATGACATGACACCTCTTTGTTGCTTGAGACACATCCTGGTAGCTCTCCTTTGCACTCTTTCCAATTGGGACACATCCTTTGCACTCTTTCCAATTAGCCTCTCTCCTAACCAAACTCCTATATGCTTGGCTTCTTGTGCCGATCCCTGTTCATAACAGAATGCAGATGTGTGAAGGCGGGTTCCTGGCGCCTTAAAACCAGAAAGCTCTGGGTTGGTGGGGCTCATCAGCCATGGGAGGCAATCCACATAGGAGAAGGTAAACTCTGATTTCAAACCCGGGCAGGCGGAACCCGTTAGCCAATCCACTCCAGCTATGGATTAAATGGTGTCACCGTGGCCGGGCGGCTTTCCGGCAGGCGTGACTTGCGTCTTTAGGGCGGATGAGGGTCTTCTGCACCCCAACGGCCAAGTGGGCCTGGAGGACGGCGACCCCAGGTTACTACAGCATTGAAAGGTAACATGATGAATACACACACGACTGCAAATCCTATACTTCCAGCGGCGGGAGTCCGCAGGAACCTAGCAGCTGGCCAAGGTCCTGGGGTGGATTTCACAAAGGTAGTACTAACTTAGGACTAGTCCTATAGGCAATGCTAAGAGATAGGACCAGTCCTAAGTTAGGATGAGTTACTGGTCATAACTTAGGACCAGTCCTATCTCTTAGCATTGCTTAGGACTAGTCCTAAGTTAGGTCTACCTTTGTGAAATCCACCCCAGGCCCTTCAGGGCTCCATGACGACGGGTTCTTAAACCCTTCGGGGAGGGATCAGTTTGACTTCAGAGCCAAGGCTACTGAGCACCTTTTGAAGTGCAAGAAGTCGATAATTCTATCAACGTTCAATGCCTTCACAATAAGAGATGAGTCAAGGTCTGAGGAGATGGCAGCATGTAGCAAGATGTGCGGAATTGATGTCTTGGGCATTCAGGAGCACCGCCGTGTCCATTAAGACATCAGGTATAGCAAGACAGGCGGGATGGACTTAATTACCTCATCTGCCTGGAGGAACACCAGAAATGCTGCTCAGGGAGGAGTGGGTCTGTTGCTAAGTCGGAGAGCGAGAGCTGCACTGCGGGGTATCCACTCTGTTAGTCCACGAGTTCTTGTAGCAGAGTTTGATGGCAACCCTGTCACAACAGTTATTGTATGCTACTTTCCACACAACTGCAGCAGCGAGGCAGATGTCGAGCAATGCTTCAACAATCTCCGAGTTGCTGTTGGGCAGTGCCAGCGCACAACTTTTTGGCTGTGCTTTGGGATTTTAATACCCGACTTGGACCAGAGGACGTTCGCTAAACACGTACCACACAGACGACTCAAACCAGAATGGTCAACTTCTAGTCAGCTTTCTCCAAGAAAAGAGCCTCCTTGCAGCCAACACCTTGTTCCAGAAGCGAAGAGTCAAACTATGGACTTTTGAAGACAGAGCCACAGAAGACCGTCGCCAACTGGACTTCATTCTTGTTCGACGAAAGTGGCGCAACAGTGTCCTAAACGCTGAGGCATACAGCAGCTTCAGGACAGTGACCTCCGATCACAGGGTTGTATCGATGCAAGTTAGGCTTAGCCTAAGACAACCCAAGACCACAGGCTGCAAGGAGAAGGTTGATTGGAAGGCGTTTTCCTCCCCTCCTGATCTTCAGGCAAAGTACACACAGTGGTAGTGCTTAATCGATTCCATGTGCTTGGGAGTAAACGAGAAGACGAAGACGGAGAAGGGGAGGAAGTGAACGAGCGAGGAGAGTTAAGAAGAGAGGAGGATGCAACATCTCTTTACCAGCACTTCATCGTGGCCAACTTAGAGGCAAAGAAGAGCTTGCCTAAGGTGAATCAAGTAAAAAGAAGCCACAATTCTGCCCTGATCACCCAGAAGTTGTTGCAGCACGAAAGATAGTTGAGGAACAACATGATGCCTACATCCGGAGCAAGAATATACAGCTCGAGGAAAGCCTCAAGTTGGCCAAAGCTCAGCTATTTGACGTGTATGAAAGGCTGAGAGAGGAAGAGTTGGCACTTAGAATCAAGGAGGTAGAGGTAGCTCGTGAGGGCAAGCAATATGGTGAGGCATGGAGATTAGTCAATGGGGTCAGTGGCAGGAAGAGGTCAAAAGCAGGGCAAGTCAAGGGAGACACGCCAGAAAACCGCGTAAAGTCATGGTTCACCCACTTCAGAAATCTGCTGGGAGATCCTCCTTCTGTGACTGGTGAGGATTTGGAGATCGCAGACATACTCAAGAGCGTTGGCATTGATGATGGCCCCTTCTCGATGGAAGAGCTAAGGAAAGTCAAATGCTCCATCAAGCAGGTGAGTGAGTGAGTTAGCTGCACGACGCGAGCAAACGTGAACGGGAACGTCGGAAAATTGTGTAATTTAGTTTCTAGGTAACGTCGCAACGTTAAGACGTCGACGTCTGCACGTACCTGACGTGAGAAATGGTAACTATGGTTTAAAATGTGATACTTTTACAACAATTTCTTTTCCCGACGTTTATGTTCACATTTTGCTCGCGTAACGCGCAGCTAAACCGCCCTAATTACAATTGCCCCGTATTTTCCAGAAACCCTCTGAATGTACTTGGTTTCGCTGCGACATCAGCAGCGGACAAGATCGTAATGCTAAGTAGCTCAATACACGCTGCTAAAACATTTAGAAATCTACCTGAAACATGATCAGCACATAATAAACTGCAGGCTGTCTACACGCAGATCGTGAAATCGGTACCCAAACCTACTACTGTGCGCACTGCCTCTGGTCCACCATTATCAACATCAGAAGTAAACGGTCTATCTGCAATTATGGGAGCTCGAGCATTGTTTCGACATACAAAAATTGCGATCAGAAACATTCAAAGTTAACCAACACAAAAACATTATAGTTAATAGTGATCATCCCGTCCCTCGCAGCATTTCTATTTTTAAATTGCAAAAGCGCAAAGGAACAATAAGTACACACATAGCTTAGCTTCATACTTATAAATCATACTTACACTTAAACACATTGGCAGCTCACAGAATAGTATCCGAACAAAATGCACAAATAATTTGCAGATTTTGAGGCACATTAATCCGTGGGAAGAAGGAAAAATACAACAACTCACGATGCTGTACGGTCTGGAATTGAATGCGTCTGTAAAATTTCTCGTATCGGGATTCCCCCCCCCCCCCCCCCCGTGATGAGTGACAGCTCATGAATAGACTGGAAAGTGTGACCTCTGCGCATGCGTTTCTGAGTTTTATTAGCTGGATTGTGCAAGGAGCTCGGAGGATGGTGAAGCTCAGCTTGCGATTTTGCGGCAGTATTATAAAGTTGACGGTCCTTAGCAGGACGTCTCTCCTACGATATGTTACCATGCAGGTAAGACGCTTTCTGCTCGTAAGTGACAGCGTTTATGTATTATCCATTAAGAATCACGACCACTTCTTGGTAAATTATTTTCCAAAGGGGTCGCTTTTACTTAAGAAAATATTGCATAAATAATCTTGAGGAAGATGATAAGGACTCCATTCTATGAAAAATCAATCACTGCCAATTGATGATTTCTTATTTTGAAGTAGCATAAATTTGGTTTAAAACTCGCTGCAGTATTTACATAATAATTGGAATAATAATTGACACAATCCCAGAACGTGTTTTAACTCCAGTGGGAAAAAAACCCGTTCTATGTAGGAAGTATCAATAGAGTAACAGCAAATTAATCATTGTTAGGAAAAATCCAAGGGGGCTCAAACTGTGATCCGACAATGAATTTCAGAAATGATCAACGAATAAGATCCTACACATCGTTCACCCATCGGACGACTTGCTGGTTTGTTTTAATCAATCAGCTAATTTGCGTGGTAACTATTAGTGGCAACTTTTCGAGTTCACTTGGGCACCTAACATGGAAAAAACCAAGGGCAAAGCTCTTACCTTTGTCGTCGCTGTTCATTTTCTCTGAACCGGGAAGCCGCCATCAAAAAGTAAACCTCATGTAACTAAGTAACTTTACTCTAAAAATATTTGTACGCAAGAAAACGGTATTATGTACAGGATTATCATACCGCGGCTCAGCGTGTAATTTATATTCCATGTTGAAAGTTTGTTTTGTTCACAAGATTGTATGTAAATCGGTAATGTATAATAAGGTCAAAATCTGAACTTTAATCATAATAAAAACAAAAACAAAACAGCCCCAAAACTGTCAGATAAGGCGAAGCGTCTGTGTGGCTAATGTCACCATAATGTCACATAGCGAGTGCATGCATTACGCACGATGTATGCCGTCACGGGGAATCCCCGCTTGGCTTGTAAACAACACGCAATCCGGAAAACTCCATGATTGCGCAACTCGGAAATGGCCTATTGTGTTAAAGCGGGTGTCTCGTTCCGCGTAAAAACCCAAGCGTGGCTGCGAGGTGAAATATGATTACCTTGAAGAGGGGTTGTTTAGCAATGAAAAGTGGAAGTAAAAACATCAGCTGTTTCTTTGTAGATAACAATGCTCCGATTAAACAAAAATATAATACAAAATGACAATTCTATCCTCTTTCAGACGGGACGCTTAGGCCATATTTCTATATTAAGAACTAGCTATATAATTATTGCACGGGACTTTAAAAATACAATTTGAAAATTTATCCTTCTTTAAAAAATAAAAAACACAAACAAACAACGCTGTGCAATACTTTGTATTTATACCTTACATTTTACTAGTTTCGTTTGCACTCGAACTTTATTTAAAAATAAAAGTTTTTGGTTAAAGCATATATACATGTTCATATACTTTGCACATGACCACCATTCTGTTTAATCGTCCATCAAGTGACAAATAAATCTGAAGTTTATAAATGTTAACCTCCCTCTACCATAACTTAACTGTTACCGTATGCAGTCAATAGTTTAATCAGACTAGTATACAATTTCAATTGTGAGATAGTATAAACTATTTTTATGATGTAGGCCCTAGGTTTTTTTCCCCCCTTTTTTTGTTTCATGTTTTTCCTTTTCACAGAGATATTATTAACAGGGATTTTTTTTAAAATAGATGTTTTTTTAATTGTGTATTGGCGGCAAATAATATTGGCAAACAAAACCTGTTTGCAAATGGCACATGGAGATAGCGGTTGTAAACAATGACAAAATATGAACAACGTTTTTCCAAGATTTAACCACATTACAGAGAAAGATAATAAACTGAAGGTAAATGCATGATTGACACAATGGTTTGTTAAAACTAGATGTGTACATCCATGCGAGATAGAACCTTCCATGGTACATCGTGGGAAAGGGATTAGTTTCATGTACATATGTTTGTTTGTTTGTTTGTAGACTTTGTTTGTTTATTTATTCAGATGATCTTCCCATTAATAAAACTCGGTAGTAAAACACAAAGCTGGTAATAACAGCCAATCTTTCATGATAGTACACACTTTGGATTGACGTTATCGGCCAATCCACTACAGTCACGTATTAACAAAATTGAAGATCCGGCTAATATTGTAGACGTATTGTAATCATCTTGTGTCCTTTTAGTGACGAGTGAACAATTCATTTTGGTATAACTGCTTTCAAACAACGTTCGGCCCTGGTTTGGGGGGGGGGGGGGGTCTTGTAAACGATCTAGGCACTCTAGACTTGAATCGTGATAAATGCTGACATGTGAACTGTTTCGTTTACAGATTGAGCAAGGACCAACTTTAACACATAGCAAGGTTATTACCAATAACAATACAAGACCGAAAGAGGAACTAGCCCCGACCATGCAACGACTGAGAATTCTTTGACACTGAATGATGTAATGTAATCAATACTGATTGATTGTGAGACTAGGTGAACACTTAAAATCAGCGGGGGAAGTCTGCAAATATACAAATAATACTTAGAAAATATGCCATTGATATGCAAATGTTAGGAGTATAATTAGGTGAGGTATGCGGTGCGTCATGTGCAAAATCTATTTTGAGTTGGTTCTAAAATAGTAGGGTCATATCTTTGGATTCCGTGACCATTTTTTTGCTACCTTTTTTTCTCGATGGATTTGGCTTCAGGAACCATTTAAAACGAAAATTAGCTCCTATGAACCTCTGAAATGTGATAGGAACTTTTTTTATTGCGCAATATTCAAAATGGCCACCGACGCCATCTTGAAAAACATAAATTGTAATAGCTCTGGCACCAGATGACCTAGATGGACAAAGGAGATGTCCTTTTCCACTATATCTGGCATGACAAATACACTGGAGTGGTAATTGTAAGGTTTAGGGGCCATCTTGACCTCTAAATCCAGTATGGCCGCCGACGCCATCTTGAAAAACATAAATTGTAATAGCTCTGGCACCAGATGACATAGACGGACAAAGGAGATGTCCTTTTCCACGCATGACAAATACACTGGAGTGGTTATTGTAATGTTTGGGGACCATCTTGACCTCTAAATCCAATATGGCCGCCGGACGCCATCTTGATCGAAAACTATAACTTTTATTAGCTCTGGCACCAGATGACCTACACGGACAAAGGAGATATTCTTTTCCACTACATCTGGCATGGCAAATACACTGGGAGTGGTTATTGTAAGGTTTGGGGACCATCTTGACCTCAAAATCCAATATGGCCGCCGGATTGCATCTTGAAAAACATAACTTTCATTAGCTATCGCACCAGATGACCTAGACAGACAAAAGATATGTCATTTTTCCACTAAATTTGGCATTACAAGTCTACTAGAACGGTTATAGTAGAGTGTGGGGATCATCCTAAACCCCAAATCCGAATGGCCGCTGTCGCCATCTCACAAATTATGAATTGTAATAGCTCAGGCACAAGAAGAGCTGTACAAACAAATATGGTGTAATTTTCCACTATTTCTGGCATTACAACTGATTCTAACTGATTCAAGCACTCTCGATACATACGGGCAAAGAACTCGCGGTGTAATCCTTGCATTGGCCCAGGGCCAAAGATGACCAAGTGAGACCTAAACCAGAAGAACAGACTGTGCCAGGGTTTTCAGGGCTTCAGCCAACATGTCAAAACCAGAGGAAAGTCGAGCAATTTCATACGACATACCCCAACCCACTTGATAAGACGATTTATTTGATGTGATGTGTAAACTTGTAAAGCCAATCAATTCAAAGAGATAAAAATGCCTTTCGCAATAATTGTTGGTGACCATCCTGTAAACTTTCCACAAAATCATACCTTTCACATGACCTTTCCACATCAATATGTCACTCGTCTACGCTATATTCAAGAGGTTTAAAGGGATCTGGCATCTTAGATGTTTTGGTTCCAGTGGGTGTCATTGCAGATGGTTCTTTTTTTCGGCCCTTCGTGGGAAAAGAGCGGGTTCGATGCCTGTATAACTCTATCTGCCGTAAAATCGGGAAGATGCTGACTATACGTGTCATTGTCATAGATTCACATCCATGGAAGCATGAGGTTGAGTGAAGACTTGAACTCTGTCCAGTTGCTCGTTCTGATGACATGGGTACTTTGAGTCAGAATCTCCACCATTTCCATGAAGGAAATCCAGTATTCTGCTTGTTGGGAACCCTCAAAGTCCTTGAAGAGAGTGTCAACTACAATCATGTAGGTCAATCAGTTCAGCATTGTACTTAGGTTCATCATGTGAATCTGAATATAGGAATATGGTATGTTGCGCACTCAATAATTGGAAAACCATATTCATTTGTCGTCCTTGACATTTGGATAGAGCCAACAATGAATAAGGGCTCTAAGCTGACATCTGGATGACTGGCAATTCCAAACAATGAAAAGCAACTCCTTTCAGACACTCGAAATAGCAAGCATCAGAACTTTCCAACTCAAGAATTGCAGTAAGGATGGAGGAAATGGAGTGTAAAGCTTTGGCCTCTGTTCTCTGGCTGGTCGAAACGAGTGGTGCCCAATCTTGAAGACATCCTGCAGAATCGTGTTGTGCCTTCCGTTGCAATCTTCAACGTCAATGGAACCATGCGTAAGACACAGAAAAGCAAGCTCCCGCAAAAGTCTTACTTCGACTGCCATTCCAGAGCCTGATGTATACACATAGATCATCGATATGGGCCTCATATGGCGCTTGACCATTCCTACCACTGAAGAGAAACTGCCAATCAGCAATGTTTTCATGAAATCAGAAGATTTCCATGCTCTCCTGAGCACACCTGAGAACAAGGCAAGATCCGCCTTCAAGTTTTCCTCCAAGAAGCTTTCCTAAAAACAGCAGAGTCAACCAGTATTGAGATCATCTACGTGTAGTAGGCAGAACTGCTAAGAATCTCGCAGGCAGTCTGATGCCAGAGCTTAATATTGTGCCCATGCAGAGGCAGACACTGCCATATTCACCATTTACATTGTGCTTTGTTCTTAAGGCTACTCAGAAGCAGTCATTTTTGATACTGAGAACAATGACAACTTTGTACAAGTGGCATATGTTTCTCAGAATACATCAGGGCTCATGTGTGTGTATAACGCAAACATCAACTAATCGGTGCCCGGTGTTAGTGAGATGTGGCAATGGCCACTTCCATCATACCACTTTATGTTCTTTGGGTGTGACGATAACTCTGGTTTCTATGGATCAATTGGGTTGAAAAGTCCAAAGAGGCACAAGACCTGCTAGATAAAACAGCTCCCTGTGACACAAAAGATTATCAGCAATTTGGAGCAATTTGTCATACGTGTATGGCGATTGTAAAAGCAAGACCCTGGGAGAAGTCCGAGCTGCCAAGTGAAGAATGCAGGAAAAAGAGCACTATTTGGCTTGTGCCTGACTTGGACAGTCTCTGTCCACACTTGGGAGCGTGCATACTAACTAAGTTAAGAAGTCACCCCTCACCAATAGGCCATGGGTTGCATCTTGCAAATGGCTTGTGTCTGCCAATCCGTTATACTAAGCCCCCCATTCCCTGATCCATGTCCCTACCAACAAACCCGCAGACACATGATAGCGGCAGCTAAGTGAAAAGTGAGATAGGTTGTGATAGTGAAGCTGCTATGATGTGAATCTTGGATTTAGAGGTAAGGATGGTTCCAGAACTATAATAAAACATTTTAAAAATAATTTGTAATGCCAGAAATAGTGGGAAATGACACACTATTTGTTCTTATAGCTCTTCTTGTGCCACAGCTTTCACATTTCAAATTTTCAAGATGGCGTTCGGCGGCCATATTGGATTTCAAGGTCAAGATGGTCCCTTACAGTATTACCACTCCAGTGTATTTGGCATGCCAGATATAGTGGAAAAGGATATCTCCTTTGTCCGTCTAGGTCATCTGGTGCCAGAGCCAATGAAAGTTAGTTTTTTTCAAGATGGCTTCTGGCGGCCATATTGGATTTAGAGGACAAGATGGTCCCCAAACCTTACAATAACCCTTCCAGTGTATTTGTCATGCCAGATATAGTGGAAAAGGACATCTCCTTTGTCCGTCTAAGTCATCTGGTGCCAGAGCTATTACAATTTATGTTTTTCAAGATGGTGTACGGCGGCCATATTGGATTTGGAGGTCAAGATGGTCCCCAAACATTACAATAACCACTCCAGTGTATTTGTCATGCCAGATATAGTGGAAAAGGACATCTCCTTTATCCATCTAGGTCATCTGGTGCCAGAGCTATTACAATTTATGTTTTTCAAGATGGCGTCGGCGGCCATTTTGAATACTGCGCAATAAAAAAAGTTCCTATCACATTTCAGAGGTTCATAGGAGCTAATTTTCCTTTTAAATGGTTCCTGAACTCAAATCCATCGAGAAAAAAAGGTAGCAAAAAAATGGTCACGGAATCCAAAGATATGACCCTACTAAAAACCACCGTTGTTGTTTTTTATCAGCACACCCAAAAAAGAATTACCAGTGGTACCACCACAAACCTCCCCTGTAGTTTATTAATTTTAGTGACTAACGCACCTTTCGTGTTAGTGTTGTTTGTCCATTTGTTTTGTCTGTTGACCTTGTTTGTTCACCCCCTTGTTTTGTTGTGGTAATTTGTGTGCAATTTGACTGATTATTTTATTAGTATTCCATGATTTTTACCAATACTGAGTGTGTTTGGGGAGGGGGTATTATGTTTGATATATATTTTATTTGTTTTAGAAAAATTCGTTTTCATCTTCATTTCTGTGAGAAACTATAGGATGTTCTGATAGACAATTCTCTGTTTGATTGTCACCAATAACTAATTGGGTTCATTTTAGTTCGAAAATTATTTATAAAGCTGAGAATATGGGAAGAAAATGCCATAAATTCCAATTGTTTTTTTGATATTAAAAAGATACCATTGACATACTTCGTTTGTTTACACTTTATCAGAATCGAAGGGGTTCCAGAATAGACCAGACCAGAGTTTAAAGTCACCTGGAAGTGGTATTTTTTCAAAATAAAGCTTTTGTCACTAATATATAAGTTTTGATGAGTGGAATGTGAATAAACAGTTAACTAAGGTTTTCAAAAATCAGTTCTTATGTTGTTTACAAATTTAAGAGTAGACCCCGACCCGAGAGGGCGCTGTTCGTGACGTCAATCGAGGCAGACTTTGCCTGTAATGCGTAGAGTAAACACAATTGCAAAGTACATGTACGGACCAAATCGTGAGTTTGTACGTTTCAAAAAAATTGTTTTTGTTTTTTTCCGGCAATACCAACCAGGTGTATTGCTGCTGAATGCAGAAAAACACTTTTTGAAATGTACCAACTCACGACTTGGACATACATATACTTTGCACGTGTGTTTACTATACGCATTGCAGGTAAAATCTGCCTCGATTGACGTCACAAAAGGGGTAGGCGGAGTCAGCCCCCCAAACAACTTTATATATTTTTTAAACATATAAATCGTGACAAACAATTACTAAAAAAATTGTTTTATTGTTCGTAGGCATATACTCTTATGTTTGAAAGAAAAAAAAATTCTATTTCCAGGTGACTTTAAAACAAATTAATAAAATCAATTTAAATCAATTACAAAAATGAAAGATATGAAATAATCTTTGTGTTTAGTGATGACCAATGAATGTTTATTTATTCATTCTTACTGGAAAATTCAATCTAATTTTGGTTGAAAAATTGAATACTTTTGTTTATGCCCCAGACAAGATATACAACTAAGCCATATAATATAATGGCAATAGACGTACAACCTGGTATCAACATTAATCAAACTTATCTGAAATACTATTATTTCTCGCCCTGCAAATCAAATGTTTACCATTTTGTTTGAAAGCAAAAATTCAGCACAGGTTCAATTGATCCCAAAAATAGAAAAACAGAAACCTCATTCATACATGTTCTTCCATTCAATATCATTCCACTTTTTGTGATGCCACTTTTTTTCAATAGATAGTGGAGAACATTACCTCACCTTAAAACGGTGTCAACTGTCAAATATATTTAATTCTCTTTAGAGCAAAATTTGCAACATGTCATCATTGGATGCCAACAATCAAATGTACATGTATTATACCGTGCTTGATATGTGACTCTTTCCTCCCTAGAACTAATAATAACATAGCAAAAAAGAATGGATACAAAAAAGAATAGACAAATATTAAACAACATAAAAAAAACTCACTCTAAACATTCATGAGATCCCCAGAACACACTGAAGACACATCAGGGAGGGGAGGGGGGGGGGGGGGGGGCAAACAATGGCACATATGGAGCACAAAATTTGCCATCCATGTCTATGGATGGAACCATATGTGGCATTGGATTAGGTAATAGCCTAAAGGTCAAATTCAATGTTTTGATTGAATTTCAAGGAAATTCGTGGAATGAACTAAAAATACCCGCCTTGAAATGTTATGGCATTTCACAACAATTTAGTTTGTGAGGTAAGAGACATGAGTTAGGTATGAGTGCATCATCACAAAAATAAAAAACTCATCTAACACCGAGCCTTTCTGTAAGGTCAGGCAACTTGCCCTAAGGCATGCTAAAATGTCACAGTGGTATCAGTACATTATTGGAAATGAGGTCGACAGAAATAGACACTTAAAGCCATTGGACACTTTCGGTACAGAAACAAAAAGTTCACAGATTTACAAATAATTTACAGGGTTTACACAAGGTTATGGTGAAAAACTTCTCTTGAAATATTATTCCATGAAATGCTTTACTTTTTGAGAAAACATTAAAACAACTATCAATTCTCGACATCGAGAATTACGGATTATAGTAAACACATGTCATGACACCCCGAAACGTGCGGAAACAAGGGTGGGTTTTCCCGTTATTTCCCCCCGACTCCGATGACCAATTGAGCCTAAATTTTCACAAGTTTGTTATTTTATATATAAGTTGTGATACCCAAAGTGTAGGCCTTTGGACAATTCTGTTTACCGAAAGTGTTCAATGGCTTTAACAACACACTTAGCAACAGCTGTAGCCGTAGCTGAAGGCGCCAAATCGGATATGGTCTTAACCAATGGACAGGCTGTGTGTGTGACTTGTAAGCTTCAGTAGTGGCTATGGCTGACAGGCATCAACATTGTTGATGCGGACAATGGCCATAGATAGCTGTAGCCACAGTCGCTTGATATAAATGCAGCCGCAATTCAATATTCTTAGCAGTAAAACAAAACAAAAATCAAACTCAACCCTTTTTGAAGGTCATAATATAAATTGAAGACCTTTTTGAAGGTCATAATATAAATTGAAGACAACATTGAATGGTTGTCCACTTTCTTCAACTCAGAATATACGTTTTGCTTTTGTGTTGTTTTTAATTTACACTGTACTTATTTGTGTACTTTTCTAGGGGGGGGGGACTTTGTTTCCTCATAAAAGATACCTTTTTGAATATTTGTACAAAAAAGTTCCCCTTTTTCAACTTTTTTGTTTATAAATGAATTCATATAAATGAAAGCACACTTAGAGGAACTGCAATTAGAAGAACATGGGATTGATTTCCAATAGGACTCTTTATATTCTTATTAGAATTTCCTAAATTTGTTTAATACATACAAGGGAAAAGCAAAGGATATGCAGATTTTGTTTTACCATTAAGGACATTGAATGTCGCTTCAAATCAACAGATAACATCAATTGCAAAATTGCTTTTCAGAATATTAAAAACAATATTAAAAAAAAGAGGAGATAATATCCTGTCGTTAACATTTTCTCTTATAATCTTTATACAGCAGCATTGCTTTTAAAAGAGACAAATTTAAAGTAATTAAGCGTCTATTTCATAGTTTCATTTCCTTAAAGAAAGAAACAAATCTTACAATGAGCAAAAATTTACATTAGTTTTATACAATGGAGGGTCGTTGCCTATGTACAAAACTCAATCAAATATCTTTTGGTGTGATCTGGAATATCGCATCTTATAAATCAAAGGGTAACGGAATTCATAAACTTCAAAACCTGTCTTAAAAAAATCTGCCTCTTTTTTCCTACACCTTAAGCTTCTTATTGCTGGATTTGTGCATTCTGTAAGACTCGCAATAGTTTTTATTATTCTTCAGTTCATGGCACAAAGTAATTCATGATGTCACAGATTGTTTTGTTTAATTTGTACATAAATAAACGGTCTTGGAATTGATCTGATTCCAAGCTGGATCTTTATCGTCACGATTTCCTGGCGGACTCGAAGAAAGCCTGATGAGAAGAGAAAATAAGAAAACATCTTTTAGAAATAAAAAACAAAGAACGTCACTTAAGTATAGGGTTGAGATTTGACATTTTGTGAACAATCCTTAAAAAGGTTTACATGTATATCTTCTGGTAAAACATTTTTAAAACTGATTGCTTTGTACAAACATGGCAAGCAGAAATACATCTGAAATTAACTTAAAAATCCCTCGTGTCACAGGAGAGTACCAATGCACACTTCTACTCACATATTGCTCTAACCGGGACACAGTGGCGAGAGGCAGGAGCATCATGCACTAGCCAATCACATGTGTTATGTATCCTTTATTCCTAAAGCCTCGTTCATAGTTCATGCAAAGAAAATTTGACGTGAATTTGACGTCACAACTCTCCTTTCGCAGCGATATACAAAGTGAGTTGAGCAGGGTTGAACTGCTGCGAACTACTCACTGCGAACTACTCACTGCGAATTACTCACTGCGAATTTGTGATGTCAACATTCGCTTCTCATCTACATTCACATGAAGTATGAAGTAGGCTTTAGTCCACCCTCTGCCCCTCCAGTCAAAACTCGTTTGTGGTTTATTTGGAGGAAAAACAACCCAGAACCATAAACAATACGAATAATTGTCTTTAGTTTTGATGCCATTAATTCACAATGTCATACACTATGGTTAGACCCCATAGTTTACTGGAAGCAGTTAAACCTTAATTTAAGTCTCAATAGACGATACGCTAACCTCAAATTCCATAATGACTAAAATATTATGAATTGTCGTCTAGTTACTCAATCACAATTTCTGGATTAGTGCAACTCACACTATTAGTAATTGTCAAAGAACAGTCTTGTCACCCGGTGTATCTCAACAAACCTGTGAAAATTTAAGTTCAACTGGTCGTCGAAGTTGAGAGATAACTATGACACACAAAGTTGTGTGCTTTCAGATGCTTGATTTCGAGACCTCAAAATCTAATTCAGAGGTCTCGAAATCAAGTTTGTGAAAAATCTTCTTTCTTGAAAACAACGTCACTTCAGAGGGAGCCGTTTTTTTTCACAATGTTTTATACTATCAACCTCTACCCATTATTTGTTACAAAGTAGAATGCTAATAATTATTTGGAGTAATTACCAATAGTGTCCACTGCCTTTAAAACAGTGACTGTAGGAGAGATTGGCTGTTGCCAGCTTTGTGTTAATATCCCCTTGTTGGAGTTTGCCAAAGAAAAATTTGTGCTGGTCAGTGTTGATCTTGACCCGTCCCTACATGTGGCTACATGTACATGTACATGTTACTTACTTTAACATAATTTCGAAACATTTTCAGTTCCATCTCTTGCAGTGCACAGCAAAAGGCCTGCAGAAGAAACACCCAAGAAAACAAAAATACAAAGTGATTAATTATTAAATATACATTGATTAATTATTGTCGGTGGAACCTCAAAGGTAGTTTACAAACCACCATTAGCTCAGAGTCGTCCATAACCTGCAAATTGTATTCGGGCTGTACCCGCTGCTATAACACACAAGACTCAAACTGCCTCTAGCCACCGAGCCACTCAGTAGTGGTTAAGACATCTGCTCTAGCAATTCAAAGGTATGGGGTTCAAATCCCACCCCAGTGACCAACCTGTGGATTTTATTCACAGAATTCGGCAAATTACTGAGTACACAGTGTTTAGATCTCATGATTTTCTCATTCTGATGTTCAAGTGCCGATGACTATCCAGAAGATGGCGACTTTCATGGCATAAAAGGGGTTATTCAATACGATCTATAAGGGGTAAAGATTTTTTAATATTTAACTTGATAGTAATTTAGTTTACTTTTAAAATCCATCGGGGGGGGGGGGCTACTTTCTGTTTGTGCTCTCTCCTATCTGTGTGTTCTCTTTGTGTTTTCATATCGTTTTTATTTTCTGTACTTTGCATTTTTACCTGTGATAAATGAAATGATATTTTGATGTCAAGTTACATGCAATAGCCCTTGGGGGACATTCCTCATTTTGAGTTTACACAATTAACTTGTGTATGTCGTAATATTAGGCATCAATTAATATTTATTTCCTTGGTGTTTTGATTTTTTTATTCAGTGGGGGGAATTTGTGGCATCCGGTAAGTGTTCTGATATGAGATCATAATGCACTGAAATCAGAGACAAAGCTCAACTATGTGTGGCATTTCCGTTTAACCTCATTTCGGTTTAACCTCCTTTAACTTGAATACAAGACACTACCCCCCCCCCCCCTTAAGCACCCATTTGATCACTGGGGGGGGGGATTCCCAACAAGCCAGTCTTTGAATATCTTATGTCATATATGTATATTTAAACAATGATATTGTTACATACTTCTTGGAACTGGATACAACAAAGGGACTCCCAAATATTTCCTGATTGTAAACAATGAGCCCAAAGAGCAAACAATGACACTATCACAGGTAACACAATGACATTGAGGCCACCATTTAAAGATGCTATGTCAGATTTTTGGCCGAATTTGACCCCCAAAATTTTACTTTAAAATTCAATAGGTATTTTGATGGGGGTCGAGAAAGTTACAAGCTTTCATTTGAGCCATTGCTCGAAAAAGTCCGCCAATTATTAGTAGCAGTGAAATAATGTGCTCAAAATTAGTTTTTGTCGGGATCCCGACAATATATTACGTGACCAATTCTTATGTGTTTTATAAGAAACGTTTTAAATTTTTGTCATGGTTCCTGACCATTATAAATTAAAGTTAAACTTGTCTTCGTTAGAGCGGGTGATACTCTTTGAAATACCACTCACTCAAAAAAAAATCAATTTTTTAATGTTTGGGGCCAAAAATCTGACATAGCATCTTTAATTGCAAGTCAAATAAAAGCCAAAAATTATGTCTTGGGCAGAAGCCAGCTGTTGACACTCAGAGAATACTGGGGGAAAAAAGGGACCCCCCCCCAAAAAAAAAAAAAAAAAACCCACAAAACCCCCCCCCCCCAAAACCACCTGTTGTCTAAAAGTTACTTAGACTTTGACCATGACAAATAAAAGGAAATCAAGTGTGAATTTAGCCCAGTCGCAACATGGTAGTTAGCATTCTGCCAAATTAGTTTGTATGAAGTACCCTTGTTTGATTAGAAACCCGTCAAGGTGTGTAGATAAAATGCACCTTCAAAGATCGTGCAAGGGCAACTTTAAAAAGTTCAAATTTCCATGGTGTCCATTTGTGAATGCTGTGGCAAAACATGCAGTTGATACCCTCTGTTGGTAACCACTGTCACCTTACTAAATATTTGGGTCTGTATTCTTTATGAAAATAAATGAATTGAAATAACTGAAATTTTCACAGGCAACTTTTATTGTATCTTCATAAATTTGCCATATAAATCATCATTAAATTGGTAATATTAAATGATGAATTACGCTGTCTTTAAAGCCAGTGGACACTATTGGTAATTGTCAAAGACCAGTCTTCTCACTTGGTGTATCTCAACATATGCATAAAATAACAAACCTGTGAAAATTTGAACTCGATTGGTAGTTAGAGTTGCGAGATAACTATGAAAGAAAAAACACCCTTGTCACAAAAAGTTGTGTGCTTTCAAATGGTTGATTTCGGGACCTCAAATTCTAAACTTGAGGTCTCAAAATCAAATTTGTGGGAAATTACTTCTTTCTCGAAAACTACTCCACTTCAGAGGGAGCCGTTTCTCACAATGTTTTATACTATCATCCTCTCACCATTACTCGTTACCAAGTAAGGTTTTATGCGTATAATTATTTTGAGTTATTACCAATAGTGTCCACTGCCTTTAAAAGAGGGCAGACATTGCAAAATCTTCAGCCAAAAAATGATGTGGTTTTCATAAAGCGGTTTTGCAATCAGGAGTCTCTGTATTTGAGGTAAAAACCTCAATGTGTAATGTATAGGTTTGAGGTCAAGGCCAAAATTCCATGAACAGGAAGTGAGATTCTGTTAATTGATCATATAAGTTTACATGTACATGTGTATGTACTTTTTGTAGGACAAAAAACACAATGTCCACAGATTTACACTAAACTTACACAGTTTGAAGATAATGATAGTAGAAAGCTTCCCTGAAAATATTACGTGCTGAGGTGCTCTAGTTTTTGGGAAATGAGTAAAACAATGTCATGAAAATAATTTTGGTCTCATGAGACCAAAATTGTTTTAAGCATTTACAAACGAATTTTCATGGCATTATTTTACTCATTTCTCAAATTTCTAAAGCACCTCAGTAAGTAATATTTGAAGGGAAGCTTTCTACTATCATTATCTTCAAACCCTGTAAGTTTAATGTAAATCTATGGGTATTTTGAAAAAGTACCCAAATCCTTGAAGTTTTCAACCAGAAACCTTTTGATAACCTGCTCATATTCTCCTTTTACATGAACACAGCATCCCGCAGGGGATATTTTATATTCTTCAATGAGTACCGTTTCTCATGCAACTCATGCCCCCCCAAAAAAAACACAATGACTGAAATCAATTCATTGCAGATCTCTTGCGTCAGCTGCTAAAAAAAAAACCTTTTGTCGCCCCTAAACTTTGGAATCCTTCCAACTTTCGTAAGTCTCATCTTTTTAAAGCCATTATACACTTTCGGTAAACAGTATTGTTTAAGTCCCACACTTCGTGTATCACAACTTATACATAAAATAACAAACCTGTGAAAATTTAGGCTCAATCGGACATCGGAGTCGGGAGAAAAAAACGGGTAAACCCACTCCTGTTTTCGCGCGTTTCGCCGTGTCATGACATGTGTTTATAATAAACCCGTAATTCTCGCTATCGAGAATTGATATTGTTTTAATGATTTATCAAAAAGTAAAGCATTTCATGGAACAATATTTCAAGAGAAGTCTTTCATAATTACCTTCTGTAAACCCTGTAAATTATTTGTAAATCTGTGAATTTTTTTTTTTTCCTGTACCGAAAGTGTATAATGGCTTTAAACTGGTTGTTTAACTTTTTAAAATTTGTGTCTGCTTTCTGTATTACATGTATCTAGATTATTTAACTATTTTAATGTGTAATACTTTGCTTTGTATACATTTTGTCTGGTGCATAATTTAATATATGTTTTGGTTTTCAGATTTTAGACCTAATTGCATTTTTTTCATACTTCAGGAATTCTATTTACTAAGTTTATTTACTAACTGGTTGAATGTTTTTAGAGAGTTCTTACTCCCGTTGTTATAATTCCGTATTTTCTTTTATTTGATTTTCCATATTTCCATGTTCAGTGCACTAGAGCATGTCTACATGATTAGGGGGGCTATATAAGTTATGATATTATTATTATTATTATTATTATTATTATTATTATTATTTTTATTATTATTACTATTATTGTTCTTTTCCAGTGCCTTGAGGTGGATTCTTTCTGCTGATGTTTTGTCCTTTAAAAATTTCTCTTTATTATAATCACTCGTGACTCCAGCCAATCAGACAACTGTAAGAGGGAGTTCGGATCTGGGTTTTGTAGACTTGCAACCCGACGTCTGAAACGGCGCAACCGTGTTGAATTCCACAAGGATGCCATGACACTGGACCTTCTAATTTCAATCCAAGATGGTGCGGGTTACGGCTTTAATAGTATAGATTATTATTATTATCTCTGCGTTCTGCTCTTCACATTTTCAAGAAGCACATGAAGTCACAGCTATTCCCAAACTACATGTAATTGTTTTTTTTCTTTATATTTTGTAATTGTTTACCATTTTTATGCCACGTCTTTTGCGGTGTATCATCATCAATCGCTGTGAACATACATGTAGATAAAATTATTTTTTTTATACAAACCTTTACAATTTTGATAAACAAAGTGAACTGGTTGGCTTAGAACGACCACATGTTAGTAAAACACTTGATGTGTCATGAGATATTTTAACCATTATGCAACACATTCTGCAAACTTTCAATTAGGCCACATAAAAAAGAACTGTTGATCTTTCCCGCCCGACCGTTCAAAACCCCCATTTTTTTCCAATGTCTGGTATCTCTTTTTACTTTAAATGCCCAGATTTTTCAGCTGATATTTTTTTTCAAAATGTACAGGTTTGATACCATGTTTAAAGAAGGTTTTTATTCATGTTGGCAAAGCAAGAACAATTCTTCAAATATTTACTTGGGCTACACTGTGCTTAGTTGTTTGAAAAAAAGTTAACAGAAAATGTCATCTAGGAGATTAATTTGTTTGACAAAACTATTGAACACATCAAAACACACAAACCCTCTGTTTTTTAGTGATTGTGATGATTTCGTTATTCTTGATTTCATATTTGGCGCGTCAACAAAACTTTTTAAAAAAAAAAGGAAAACAAATCCCTCCCTCCCCCATCTGCAAAAAAAAAAAAAAGGATGATCAACATTTTTTTTATGTAGCCTTAAATAATACACTTCCCATGATTGGTTGTTCTGCTTCCAACAAATTCAACAACACTAGGTTTGAATTTATGTTACGATGTACCACACAGTAGCAATCTTTTTTGGTTTTGCATTGATGGCTTTCCATAGTTTTCTAACCTTGGTTGGCAAAAACTTGGGCGGTGACGTTGCAATAAAAAGGACTATGTACGTACGCATGTTTTGTCCTTTTCTTAAATGGTAGCCAAAAGCTAAACAGCTAAGTATTATTGCTGTATTGAAGTACTTCTATTCCCCACGTACTTGTTTATCGATCAGTGTGTTGGCATAGTGACACGTAAGGTACAACTATGTACGTCAGTGAGAGTCTTTATGAAGAATCTATTCTGAGAAACCTTCATAACAGGTGTACACATAAACAATCATCCTGGCAGACCTATGTATGTCTTTGGTGGGATTCAATACATTGTGGGAGGGAAAACTGCATAAGGGGAACCCATGCAATCTGGGCCTAATTTCATTTTGCATTAATAAAAACAGGGTTACCAACCAAATGTCCATGTGATTTTCAGGATTTAAGGAAACAATAGCTGAATGCCAGTAACAAGCAATGTGCAACAAATGGAAATTTGGTTGGAAATCCTGTTTTAATCAAGGAAGAAATTTCATGCTAAGCAAAATTTTGTGCTTAGCAGCTCTATGAAACTGGGCCCTGGTCACAGGTAGGGACTGCAAACACAATCCACATGCATGGCTCAATGAGGTGGGAGTTGAACCGGGGTCCACAGAGGTGAAAGGCAGGGTAAGAAACCACTGAGCCAACCTGACCCCCAACAAGACAACAAATGTTTTTACATCATAATTTTGTTTAACGTAGGTAACGACAAATACACATGTTTTTTTCTTTCTTTTTCACAAACATGTGTAAAAAGAACGGTGCTTGATAAAATGTCAATTTCATTAAAGACCCTGGACACTATCAGACTATTGGTACTAATTGTCAAAGACTAGTCTTCTCACTTGAGCTCAATTGGTCATGGAAGTTACGAGATAATAATGAAAGAAAAAACACTCTTGTCACACTAAGTTGTGTGCTTTGAGATGCTTGATTTCGAGAGCTCAAAATCTAATTCTGAGGTCTCAAAATCAAATTCATGGAAAATTACTACTTTCTCGTCAAACAATGTTACTTCAGAGGGATACGTTTCTCACAATATTACATGTATATACTATCAACCTCTCCCCATTACTCATTACCAAGTTGGGTTTAATGCTAATAATTATTATGAGTAATTACCAATAGTGTCCACTGCCTTTAAACATGTCTGTCATCAGTCTGTCTTTGAAACCCAGTCAATATGACACACTTTTAGTCACTAATGAGCTGACTCACACAGATCAGTGGCTCCAAAGTAACATAAAGTGAAACATGGAAAGAATGCTCATCAGCTTGTGTTTGGGAAACAAATTAAGCAATAAATTAATTGCAACCGTATGAAGCAAGCGGTTATCTAAGGGAAGGTACACGTTTGGTAATTACTCAAAACAAATTTTAACTTAAAAACTAAGTAGGATTTGAAACTTTGCATGGTGGAGATAAGATACAGAAAAGTTTGCGGTAACATGGTGTTACCGCTAACTTTTCTGTAACTTAAAAACTGACTTGGAAGCAAGCATTGAAGAGCTGTTGATAGTATAAAACATTGTGAGAAAAGGCTCCCTCTGAAGTTGCATAAATTTTGGGAAAGAGGTTATTTCTCATCAAAATAATAAAAGACTTCTAGCTAGAAGTCTTTTATTCCTATCTGAAAGCACAAAAATTCGTCCAACAAGGGTGTTTTTTCTCTCATCATTTTTCCGCAACTTCAAAGACCAATTTAGCTCAAATTTTCACAGGCTTTTTGTTTTTTGTTATGTTGGGATACACTAAGTGAGAAGACTGGTCTTTGACAATTACCAAATGTGTACCTTCCCTTAACTCAATGACTCATTTTTTTATTTTTCATGGCAATTGGCCATCTATAATGATGAAACCGCGTTAGTTCACAAAGTGTAAGGAAAACCACGCAATTTTGAGTCATGCTTGTAGGGATCATTATATTCTACTTAATTTTTTTTTTTAAACTTCTTTCTTACCATAACATGCACTTCATGACAAACGGTTTCAAACGCTTTACACAACCAACTGACCCGATCCAAGGTATGTGTCCCTTTAATATAGGATGAAAACAAAATGAGCAGTCCAAAAACCAAAGGTACACAGTGCCTTTAATAAGAGACTCACCTGTGAGGGTTCAGGTCCGAGTGGCAAGGAGGGAAAGTACTTCTGCTGAAGGAAGCTTATCAACTGAGATCCTTCCTTGGCAAGCACTGATTTCAGAACAGCTGCATCTTCATTTAGAGCCTGCATAGTGCGAGAAAATAAACCATACATAAAGTCAATGCTGAACAGAGTACAAATATTAACGCCAGTCAAAAATTTGGAAACATGGGCGTGACATGCGAGTTTGCACCTGTGCTTATGAGACAACTTCTTGATTCCTATTGGTCGAGGGCAAGGCTGAAACAACTGTGCCACAGCACGCGACGCGCACCACATTCCCTACAAAGGAGTTGGTAGCCGAGGGCCTTACCATTTCATAGCTGGAGGGGTGTTGTGTTGAAAGAAATCATGGAACAATTATAATTTTTGGGGTTGAACAAAAAATTGACTAGAGTGGGATTCGAACCAACGACCTCCGGATTAACGTGCCGGAGGTCGTTGGTTCGAATCCCACTCTAGTCAATTCTTTGTTCAACCCCCAAAATCATTTACAAATTTACCCAGTCAGTTTCCCTTGTGGTTTATATTGATAATTATAATTTTTGCATTTATTTTACTTTTTGAACAACAAGTATTGATGTTTTTTGACCGAAAAGGTATTTAAGAATGGGAATCAAAGTGTGTTGAATCGGTTTTCAACAAGTGATTTAAACCCGCTGAGGTCTGGTTCTTGATAATTTAAATTGACTTCGTCTCGGTAAAATGATCCAGAACCAGGCCTGGGTGGTTCGTCACAGTAAAATTATCAAGAACCATGCCTCGGCGGGTTTAAAGCACTAGTTGAAAACCTCTTCACCACACATTGATTCCCTTTTAGTCTAAACTGGTTTGTACGAGTAAGAAGAGAATGACCCCTTGCTGGTAGGAGAATGTGAATGAAAGATTAGTTGGGTCCAGCATTATTACATGAACTTTGAACTTAGCAACATATACTGGTTGTCTAAGATTTCATTCATGCGTTTCACTTCCAAACCTGTTATTTTGTGCTGGCAATCTTGGTGCTACGATAAACTTTCTTCCAATTTGTTTACAATTACATTGTCAATATCATGTCAAATAATACAGCTACAGGTAACAACAGACAGAAAAATACTTTGGATAAAACAGATCACAGATTGCATACATCGTAATACCATTTATTTCCTGAGAAAATAAAGCGTCTGGTTTTCCTTGGCAAATATGAAGAGTAAATTATCATTATTTTCATTTTGAATGATATCTAAAGCTCCCATTATGCTGACGTGTACATCATCCACCCACCCTTTCCAAAAAACAAAAACAAATTAACAAATAATGTAAAATAATACCAATTGGAAACATAAACCAGGGATAGTACTAATTGGCTCTTTTCAAAAGATAGACAATTTTATGGTTGGCCTACTCCATATGGTATCTAGGCTTTTACAGGCCATTGTTGATGATAACATAAAGTGTCAAAGCTGTATTCAATTCAAACTTGGACATATGGCGTGCCTAATGGGCAACACGTGGAATGCTGATTTGACTTAAAGGCACTGGACACTATTGGTAATTAATCAAAATAATTGTAAGCTAAATTTTACTTGGTAACAAGTAATGGGGAGCTGTTGATAGTATAAAATATTGTGAGAATTGGCTCTTTCTGAAGTAACGTACGTGTAGTTTTTCAAGAAAGAAGTATATATAATGTTCAACTGAAATACTTGAATTTGATTTCAAGACCTCAGAAGTAGATTTTGAGGTCCTGATGCTTGACGAAGCACACAACTTTGTGTGACAAGGGTGTTTTTTATTCCATTATTATCTTGCAACTTCGACGACCAATTGCGCTCAAATTTTCACAGGTTTGTTATTTTAGGCATTATGTTGAGATACACAAAGTGAGAAGACTGGTCTTTGACAATTACCAAAGGATTCTCTGATTAAAGCCATTGGACCCTTTCGGTAAACAGTAGTGTCCAAGGCCCACACTTCGTGTATCACAACTTCTATATCAAATACCAAACCTGTGAAAATTAATGCTCAATCGGTCATCGGAGTCGGGAGAAAACAACGGAAAAACCCACCCTTGTATCCGCGCGTTTCGCCGTGTCATGACATGTGTTTAAATTAAATCCGTAATTCTCGTTAACGAGAATTGATATTGTTTTACTGTTTTCTCAAAAAGTAAAGCATTTCATGGAATAATATTGAGGTCTCGAAATCAAGATCGAGGAAAATCAATTCTTTCTCGAAAACTACGTTACTTCAGAGGGATCCGTTTCTCACAATGTTTTATACTATCAACCTCTCCCCACTACTTATTTCCAAGTAAGGTTTTATGCTAAAAATTATTTTGAGTAATTACCAATAGTGTCCACTGCCTTTAACAAAATTTTTCGAATACAAGTAAAAATTTACCCAGTCAGTTTTCCTTGAGGTTTTATTACTTGATATACTTTGTAAGGTACGACAACTAAAATCGTTTAAAGGTTGATAAAACTATCATGAGACTTTTTTATACTTCAGTCATTGGAGGGGTCATCCTGTACAGCTGCTGTAGCGCAAAAAGGGGGACTTGGTTCAAATTCAGAGAGAAGCGAATCGAGCGAGCAAGACCTTTGGTAGAGAACAGGACACAGGTGGAATCCGTCTTGAATGAATTAAGGCCGAGTCAATTTCAATCAATGTCTCACATCTATTACAGAAATTCTACGAGGAGATGAGGTCTGGTAGGTGGCCTTCAATCATTTCATTTGAAAAATTCCCCTGATTTAATGATAAGTTGCGCAATCTTCGTACACATTGTAGCTTTGTAGTCAAAGGCCTTGAGTGTCTTTGTTGAAAGGAAAAAGCCGGTCATATTTTGTAAAGAGTACTTAAGTTGAAAAAATCTTTAAAGGCAGTGGACACTATTGGTAATTACTCAAAATAATTATAAAACTTTACTTGGTGACGAGTAATGGGGAGAGGTAGATGGTTTAAGACATTGTGAGAAACGGCTTCCTCTGAAGTGCCATAGTCTTCGGGAGAGAAGTAATTTTCCACAAATTTGATTTCAAGACCTCAGATTTAGAACTTGAGGTCTCGAAGTCAACCATCTAAACGCACACAACTTCGTGTGACAAGGGTGTTTTTTTCCCCATTATTATCTCGCAACTTCGACAACCGATTGAGCTCAAATTTTCACAGGTTTGTTATTTTATGCCTATGTTGAGATACATGTACACCAACTGTGAAAGCTAGTCTTTGACAAATTACCAATAGTGTCCACTGTCTTTAAACTAGATAACTTTACAACTGCAAAACCTTGAAGACCTTAGCAAAAGCACACAGCAAACTTTAATCAAAGACTAATATACACGCTATGAGTATGACTGTTGAGTGACCCAACATACATACACACAAAAAACAAACTTTTGAAAGTTTTAGCTCAATCTAGACATATTGGACATACTAAGAACAAATTTAAACCACCTTACACATTTTCACTGCTTTTAAACATTTGAGTTTTACTCATTTTCTCAAGTAGTGATTGTGTTTCAAAAAGTGAAAGAAAAAGAAGAGTAAAGGGATTCCTATTCTGCCAGGTATTTTGTTTGCACTTTTGATTGTGGCAAAGTCCAATTTACAGGTGGCAATCAAAATAAGTAACTATACATGTACATGTTGTATTGGAGGGATAATGCATTGCTATTTCCTCAACTTTCAACAGTTTCACACTAAGGTGGACACACACAAACAAGCTTATAAAAAAGTCTCTTTAAAGGGAAGGTTCACGTTTGGTAATAACTAAAAACAAATAAAGGATTCTCTGATTAAAGACACTGGACACAGTTGGTAATTGTCAAAGACCAGTCTTCTCACTTGGTGTATCTCAACATATGCACAAAATAACAAACCTGTGAAAATTTGAGCTCAATCGGTCATCGAAGTTGCGAGATAATACTGAAAGAAAAAACACCCTTGTCATACGAAGTTGTGTGCTTTTTTATGCTTGATTTCGAGACCTCAAATTCTAAACTTGAGGTCTCGAAATCAAGATCGAGGAAAATTAATTCTTTCTCGAAAACTACGTTACTTCAGAGGGATCCGTTTCTCACAATGTTTTATACTATCAACCTCTCCCCACTACTTATTTCCAAGTAAGGTTTTATGCTAAAAATTATTTTGAGTAATTACCAATAGTGTCCACTGCCTTTAACAAAATTTTTCGAATACAAGTAAAAATTTACCCAGTCAGTTTTCCGTGAGGTTTGATCACTTGATATACTATGTAAGGTACGGTAACTAAAATCGTTTAAAGGTTGATAAAACTATCATGAGACTTTTGTTAAATACTTCAGTCATTGAAAGTGTCATCCTGTACAGCTGCTGTAACGCAAAAAGGGGGACTTGGTTCAAATTCAGAGAGAAGCGAATCGAGCGAGCAAGACCTTTGGTAGAGAACAGGACACAGGTGGAATCCGTCTTGAATGAATTGTAATTAAGGCTGAGTCAATTTCAATCAATGTCTCACATCTTTTACAGAAATTCTACGAGGAGATGAGGTCTGGTAGGTGGCCTTCAATCATTTCATTTGAAAAATTCCCCTGATTTAATGATAAGTTGCGCAATCTTCGTACGCATTGTAGCTTTGTAGTCAAAGGCCTTGAGTGTCTTTGTTGAAAGGAAAAAGCCGGTCATATTTTGTAAAGAGTACTTAAGTTGAAAAAATCTTTAAAGGCAGTGGACACTATTGGTAATTACTCAAAATAATTATAAAACTTTACTTGGTGACGAGTAATGGGGAGAGGTAGATGGTTTAAGACATTGTGAGAAACGGCTTCCTCTGAAGTGCCAAGTCTTCAAAATAAGTAACTATACATGTACATGTTGTATTGGAGGGATAATGCATTGCTATTTCCTCAACTTTCAACAGTTTCACACTAAGGTGGACACACACAAACAAGCTTATATAAAAGTCTCTTTAAAGGGAAGGTACACGTGTGGTAATAACTAAAAACAAATATTAACTTAAAAACTGACTTGGTGACGACTAATGGAGAGCTGCTGATAGTATAAAATGTTGTGGGAAACGACTCCCTCTGAAGTAACATATTTTTTTTAGAAAGAGGTAATTTCTCACTAAAATAATAAAAGACTTCTAGCTAAAATTTAATATTCCTATCTGAAAGCACACAAATTCGTCCAACAAGGGTGTTGTTTCTCTCATCATTTTCTCGCAACTTCGATGACCAATTGAGCCCAAATTTTCACAGGCTTGTTATTTTATGCTTATGTTGGGAAACACCAAGTGAGAAGACTGGTCGTTGACAAGTCTCTTTCTTGATGGCTTAGTGCTGGTTGATTGTTTAATGTATTGACTGTTTTTAGTTCTTGCTCATTACCTTTTGTTTGTTTGACCCTTTAGCTACTTTTTTAATAAACTTTTATATCGTACCAGTGCAATTTAACACATCAGTTGCCATTCCATGTTGTTATCAAATAAACCAAAAAATTTAATATTATGAAAAGTGTGAATATATATTTGGTTTGCGGTAACACCATGCGTGTATCTACATGTACTTGCCAGGTAGAGTTTGTTCTTAGAGAACTGTCTTGCCTATTCTACATGTACTATGGAGTAGATTGTTCGGGTGGTCGGGAGATTTCTCAGTTCTGAAAAGAACTGTCCTGCTTATTAACTATTACCTGGAAGGATGGTATAGAAATAGGCTGTGACTACTACTTTAGCTTATTAGGATCATAATTGGCTGTACTACTGCGGAGTCAGTTCTTGAATTGGTCTCAACGTTTCGCTTGCTGTAGTCATCGTCATGAAAAGTGTGCTAAACTCAAGGAAAAGGGTTTTTAAACCTGAACAAGTACACGTAAGCACCTGGAAGGAAACCAGTTGAAGCATTGTTATCTCGCCAAATATGTATTCAATACCTAATTTCTGGCACGTGGCACATGTACATAAGTTCCTGAACACAATGACCTTTTTGGTAGAGTGGTTCCTATTGAATCTGATAAAAATGCTTTATTGTGTTTGATAATAATTACCAAGTGTTGTTTTCGAGACCTCTCTAAATTGGTAGTGAGCCAAAAGTTGTTGTTATGTATGACATAACAGACTTTTATAATGAAAGGTGCTGCCCCAATTAGACTTAAGCAGGTTGGGTAAAGGTCCCCAGTTGGAAAGTGTTTACAAAACAAATGGGAATGTTGCCAAATAGTTAAAGTGAAAAACTCAGAGACAATTGGAGTTTCCCAATTATAATTTCACAATTGTTTTGTGTGCGTGTGTACCTATTAGGTACGTACCAAAGGTCACTCATGCACACGTATTGGTCTGGTAGCCATGCTTCCTGCATGAACCATGATGTCCATCTAATGAAACCAAATGGGTTTGTAGGCCTGTCTTTATTCTAAATGCATAAAGACAGGGGAACCAGTCTACTGTATTCAATACTTTCGGGGCATATAAGTGGCAGCAGACTTAGTAACTTAAAATCCATTCTTCATGAACCATGCTGAATTACTTCAACTTGGTTTATCTGCTGCCATAGTGGCCAGAAGTATCCCTTCGGTATGCACTTGTACAGCACCTTGTAAACCATTACATGGTGCTGAAGGATTAGGTCTTATATTTCATAATTCGCCCCACTCCTGCAGTAATAATACCTGGCGTTTTGTATCCTTTGGCAAAAGGCGCGTTATAAATACGGTTATTATTATTATTATTATTATTATTATTATTATTATTATTATTATTATTATTATTATTATTATTATTATTATTATTATATTAAAGTGCACCAAATTGTTTGGGGTTGATTGTTTGTTAATTTTACTTCCAAATTGGTTTTTTTTAAAATAATTTTTTAAGTAAAACTATGTTTACTTTTGCCAAGTACAATGTATAATTATGCAGTATTCAACACATGCCCCCATTAGTAATCAATCGTGTTGCCAGTAATATCAAAGTTCTTCATTTGAGGTGACACATAAATAAATAAAAACAAATAAAAAACATTGGCAAGCAAGGCTGCAAAACTCAAAACAATACTGATGTTGTTTCCAAACAAGTATTGATCCTTCCTGGGCGAGTCATATCACAACAAAATTCACAACAACACCCACTATTTTTAAACCTTGTGAAAGTCCCTTTGGAGTGTTCCCACAGTTTCAGTTTTACACATGAAAAAGGTCAGGCGGAAAACAAAACAAACTTTGTTCATGGATGAGATGGCAGCCCCTGGGATGTAGTCTTTTAGTGACCCTGCAAATTGTAGCAGGAATGAGCTTGATGAATTCGAACATGACTGACAAATTGCTTGTGGACCTCGACTCCCCTTTTTAGATCTTGTTTTTCCTAATTATGTTACAATTTAGTAGTTTTACCATAAAAGACTCTGTGCATATAACCATAGGTCATAGAGTTATATATAAGAACTAGAGGGCGCACTGGCCTATATACGCGCCCCGGCATGCGCCCAGGCGGCCATTTTCTAAGTTGAACAAACAGGCATTGCTTAGCGTGTGTTTGTGCAGCCATTTTGTAAGTTGACAAAACAGCATCGCGTCAGCGTTCAATCAACACAAACTCCAACGTGTACTTCGTATTCAACGCGCGTACATAATGGCGCGCGTGTCTCGTTGCGGTCCCGTCGTGTTAAGTGCAAGAAGCATCACCAGTGCGCCCTCTAGTTCTTATGCCATAGGTACATGTACACAACTACAGGTTAACACATCACATGTGAACTAACACATATTATCTGCCTTTGGTGACAAAGGGCTACTACTATTCTTTCAAGAATATTTGAAGGCTAAAGAAGATTTTGAGAAAATCAAACACCTGAAAGTAATTAGATAATAGATAGATAAGATGGTATCCTCTTTGACACATTTCCAAATGAGGTACTTATATTCAACTTGAAAAGGATAATTCAAAGTACTTTTGCAACATGGCAGCAAAAATAAAAAGGGTGCTTTGACTTGGTGCAAATATGGGGGTAAGATAAAGCTAAAAGAATGTTCATCTCATGATCACTGAGACGAAAATTATTTTCATGACAATGTTTTACTCATTTCTCAAAAACTACAGCACCTCAGAAAGTATTTCCAACAGTTCCAAAAACCAAAGGCACATACATGTTAACCTTTAACTGTTGAAGGAAAGTTTTGACACTACTCTTGATTTCACACATACATGAAATCAGATTTATTTTTGGTCCAACTGTAGTTCACAGTCCCTCTCAATCATAACCCCCCCCCCTTCCGAAAGCCATCCCTGACATTTCCCAATCGCAGGGAAATGATGCAAAAATATGAGGTGCCCTTGGCAACATCTCAACATCTTGGCAACATCTCAAGTCTGCCTTGAAGACGATCCCTTGCCAACAAGTCACCCCTGCCAAATTCTTCCAGAAATAAAATCACTTAGTGATCACATCATCTGCTATTTCTGGAGGGTGCATCCAGCATCGTACTTGGAATCCCACCAAGCTACCCCAGCTCTCAACAAATTCTCCTGTAAGTGAAAACACGCAGAGTATACTGTTCGAAATGTCGAGAGCAAGCACTCCTACAAAACAATGTAGTTTACTATTTATTTATTTATTTATTTGTAGTTACTTCTTAAATGTCACACCATACAAAGCTTGAAACACCACTTAAATCAACTGTTGTTTATAGAAGTGTAACGTGTTCCCCCATGTTTTCTTTGGCATACATGTATGAAGAAAGGACATCAGCTTAGATCAGCCAAACAGTCACATACCTCATTATAACATCCTAAAAACACTTTCCACTTCCAGCTAGAATTTGTGATACAAAACAGCCTCAGGACAGGTTTGGGTTAATATATTCACAGTATTGAGCACTGAACAATCAAGGGTATTGTATTGGCCAACACTTTTTGTCTGATACCCTCAATTATAACATATTCCTAGGGCAGTGTATGTAATTATATAAAAAAATGTTTCAAGGGACAGTCCAGTTTTAGTGAGGTTGTAATTAACCAAAAGCAGTTATAAATACATGCACAATGGCCTTGTACATCAATGAACATGAACATGAACATGAACGTAACTAAGTATTTTTAAAAGGATTTGGGTACTTTATGTAACACAAAACACAATGTCCACAGATTTACATTAAACTTACACCATTTGAAGATAATGATAGTAGAAAAAGCGTACCTTAAAATATTAGTTGCTGAGGTGCAGTATTTTTTGAGAAATGAGTAAAACAATGTCATGAAACTTGCATCCAGATCTTAAAGGCAGTGGACACTATTGGTAATTACTCAAAATAACTATTAGCATAAAACCTTACTTGGTGTCGAGTAATTGGGAGAGGTTGATGGTATAAAACATTCTGAAACATTCTAAAACATCCCTCTGAAGTGTTAAGTTTTCAAGAAAGAAGAAATTTTCTGCAAATTTGATTTTGAGACCTCAAGTTTAGAATTTGAGGTCTCGAAATCAAAGCACACAACTTCGTGTGACAAGGGTGTTTTTTATTTCATTCATATCTCGCAACTTCGACGACAAATTGAGCTAAAATTTTCACAGGTTTGTTATTTTATGCATATGTTTAGATACACCAAGTGAGAAGACTGGTCTTTGACAATTACCAATAGTGTCTACTGTCTTTAAAGAGGTACATTGATGACGGAATTTCAACCTGTTGATAACCCCTGCAGTTAAAGATTCCAAGGAGATTCTGGGAACAGTCTCCCGACTGCTAGAGAAGTGGATCAAAAGAGCCCGACTTATTTTTTAGACTAAGAAAAACGCAGCATTTTTTGTTTACCAGGCAGACTTTGAAAAGTCTGATTCCAGATACATTGTAAAAGTCTTACAATCCTTGTCCCTGTAAAAAAAAAATGAAGCTTGGCAAGGCTGCACTTTCTCAGCTTGGTAGAGTGTGGGGATGCAATGGAAGTTATTTCCATACATGCCGTCATTTACAATTTGAGCCAATCTTTAATGTTGCGTATATTACGCTGCGACTTTTGTGAAAGACTGGGGAAATTCCCGGCAATGGTGATGCAATACCAGAGATTGCAAGAGGGGGGATTTCTCTCGATCAATGGTGTCACGCAATCTGGCCCCTGGATAGGTTTTAAATTAATGAAATTCAGTTTAGATTATCTAGATGTGGAATCGGTTTGTTTTTTTCCCTCAGGGCGCTTTTAGTCAGCATTTGTTCTTACACACACCATACAGGCTTTTAAAGGCAGTGGACACTATAGACCTTATGCACATGGCGTCATTTCTGTACGGCACCCCCGCATTGAGGTCAAAAGGAGGTTGTTCATTGGCCAATCTATGTGCGTTTTGATTGTTTCGTCACCGTTTGACCTCAAAGATGGCGGCTGGATGACGTCAATGCATAAGGTCTATTGGTAATTGCTCAAAATAATGTTTAGCATAAAACCTTACCTGGTAACAAGTAATTGGGAGAGGTTGACACTAAAACATTGTGACAAACGGCTCCCTCTCTGAGGTACATTAGTTTTCGAGAAAGAAGTAGTTTTCCACGAATTTGATTTCAAGACCCCAGATTTAGATTTCGAGGTCTCGTAATCAAGCATCTGATTGAACGGTAAAACTGAGATTAAAAAAAGATGAAATAAGCTGATCCGAGGAAACATTTCTGCATAAAACAAGTCTGAACCCTGACCCCATCAAGGTACAAGTACATGTACATGCCTAACACACTCCTGGATCACACCTTAGTGAAAAAACGAACGCTGTAAATGTTGATGACAGCGCCATAAAAGCTGACAGTGCAGTCTCTTCAGAGTTGTTTGTTGTTTTTTTTTTTTTTTTTTGCAAGGCTACAATGATTTAGGATATTTTTGATAATTTCCAGGTGTGTTCACAAAAACATTCAACCTCTTCCTTTAATCAACATTAAACATTACATTGTAATACTGTTTAGTACAATGACATAAGCTCTAACCTAGCTTTTACATGTTTTATAATAATATTTTTTTGGGGGGGTTGAACAAAGAATTGACTAGAGTGGGATTCGAACCAACGACCTCCGGATTAACGTGCCGGCGCTCTACTAACTGAGCTATCTAGCCCTATTATATATAATAATAGGTTCTTAGTGTATAGCGCTTTAGTTTCAAAGCCTTCAGTATTTTACCTTTAAGATGTGGAGCAATGTTTTGAAGTGTGAGACCTATTCCTTTATTTAGCACCATGTAATGGTTAACAAGGTACTGTGGCGCAATATGGTACAGAGCAGACCATGAAGACTAGGGTGAACCCCTTCTTGTTGGAGCACCTGGGTGTATCCTTCATATTGGATGTAAAGTGGTACATGTGTATGTACACCACTTTACATCAAATATGAAGGATACAGCAATACATGTAATGGTTAAGTGTCTTGCTTACAGACTCTGGACACGTTTGGTAATTGTCGAAGACCAGTATACTCACTTGGTGTATCCCAACACATGCATAAAATAACAAGCCTGCAAAAGTGTTGGCTTTATTGGTTATTGTAGTTGCAAGAAAGTGATGAAAGAAAAATCACTCTTGTTGTACAAATTACTGTGCTTTCAGATAGGACTAAAAGGCTTCTGGCCAGAAGTCTTTTATTGTTTTAGAAAAACTAGGTTACTTCAGAGGGAGTACATGTAATTGACTAAAACTACCAAATTGTGTAATTAAAAAGAAAATGATCAGATAATAACATTTGTACAGCGCTTTCCGCAGGCGTTTCAAAGCACTTTAACATTGTCTGAAAGATCAAATGTTGACTTTGAATCTAGTAATCTTTTCCAGAAGCGCTTAATGAACAATATGGAGACAAATGTTGGCAGCAGGTACGGTACAAGACCTCCAACATGTCCAGGGCAGCACAAGTAAGTTTGTAAACTTCTCCTCCGTTTCTCATTAAATAAATGGTTCTTGAAACCTTGGTGTAACCAACTGCCTGACAGTATGACATGACTGGGACTTCCCCATTATTATATGTGCAATGCTGCAATCGTGTTTTGGGAATTTTCAAGTATGTCTGCCAAATGGAACAATTAAGTACCTGCTGTTATCTTAACACTTCATGAACTCAGGTGCTAACACCTCCACAGTCCGTGAGCTCAGGGTTAATGCTAAATAGGTATACTGTCATCAAAGTTGGTTACATGTAGTTAATATTAACCAAGCAACTTCCAGAAGCATTTCAGGGCAGTAAACCCGATCCACATGGATGGTACAAGCCCCAGGTCTGAATCAAACTAGGGGACCAGACTAGGGGACGTTTCGGTCGGTATTTAAGTGTTAACTTAAATTTCTTTTTGAGTTTACATGCATATGTGCATTGGGATTAATTTTTACTGTTTTATGTCACTCGCTGACCTTTATATGTAGAACAAATCAATATAAGTGGGAAACCCGTACAATACAAAGATAAACATGCAACTGAAGCCAGGCTTTGTATGATCAATTTCACACGACCCTCATTTAAAAAAAGAAAAAAAAAAAAAACAGCTGAAATTACTAGCTAGGGGAAATCAACACTGAAATTGAAGAAGAATACTGACATGAAAGAAAACAAACATGTTTAAACCATCTGGGTTACCAATAGGAATCCCCATCTCAATCTCTAAGGTCCTATTAGGTGTTGCTCCAGTTGAAGCTTATCAATTATCTATTAACAACAACAACAACAACAACAACAACAACAACAACAACAACAACAACAACAACAACAACAACAACAACAACAACAACAACAACAACAACAACAACAACAACAACAACAACAACAACAACAACAACAACAACAACAACAACAACAACAACAACAACAACAACAACAACAACAACAACAACAACAACAACAACAACAACAACAACAACAACAACAACAACAACAACAACAACAACAACAACAACAACAACAACAACAACAACAACAACAACAACAACAACAACAACAACAACAACAACAACAACAACAACAACAACAACAACAACAACAACAACAACAACAACAACAACAACAACAACAACAACAACAACAACAACAACAACAACAACAACAACAACAACAACAACAACAACAACAACAACAACAACAACAACAACAACAACAACAACAACAACAACAACAACAACAACAACAACAACAACAACAACAACAACAACAACAACAACAACAACAACAACAACAACAACAACAACAACAACAACAACAACAACAACAACAACAACAACAACAACAACAACAACAACAACAACAACAACAACAACAACAACAACAACAACAACAACAACAACAACAACAACAACAACAACAACAACAACAACAACAACAACAACAACAACAACAACAACAACAACAACAACAACAACAACAACAACAACAACAACAACAACAACAACAACAACAACAACAACAACAACAACAACAACAACAACAACAACAACAACAACAACAACAACAACAACAACAACAACAACAACAACAACAACAACAACAACAACAACAACAACAACAACAACAACAACAACAACAACAACAACAACAACAACAACAACAACAACAACAACAACAACAACAACAACAACAACAACAACAACAACAACAACAACAACAACAACAACAACAACAACAACAACAACAACAACAACAACAACAACAACAACAACAACAACAACAACAACAACAACAACAACAACAACAACAACAACAACAACAACAACAACAACAACAACAACAACAACAACAACAACAACAACAACAACAACAACAACAACAACAACAACAACAACAACAACAACAACAACAACAACAACAACAACAACAACAACAACAACAACAACAACAACAACAACAACAACAACAACAACAACAACAACAACAACAACAACAACAACAACAACAACAACAACAACAACAACAACAACAACAACAACAACAACAACAACAACAACAACAACAACAACAACAACAACAACAACAACAACAACAACAACAACAACAACAACAACAACAACAACAACAACAACAACAACAACAACAACAACAACAACAACAACAACAACAACAACAACAACAACAACAACAACAACAACAACAACAACAACAACAACAACAACAACAACAACAACAACAACAACAACAACAACAACAACAACAACAACAACAACAACAACAACAACAACAACAACAACAACAACAACAACAACAACAACAACAACAACAACAACAACAACAACAACAACAACAACAACAACAACAACAACAACAACAACAACAACAACAACAACAACAACAACAACAACAACAACAACAACAACAACAACAACAACAACAACAACAACAACAACAACAACAACAACAACAACAACAACAACAACAACAACAACAACAACAACAACAACAACAACAACAACAACAACAACAACAATAACAATAACAATAACAATAACAATAACAATAATAATAATAATAATAATAATAATAATAATAATAATAATAATAATAATAATAATATTATTATTGAAGTCTTATATCTGTATATAGCGCACATATCTACCAAACAAGGTAGGTTATTGCAGTGATGAATTCTAAGACCCAATTATTTAGCACCTTATAAGGGTTTACAGAGTGCTACGGCACATTCAGCAGCCACAGCCAGGAACACCGGGGCGATCCCCTTCTCTTTTCGATAAATGCACCGGGTTCTTTTATATGCATCACACAACACATGGGACCAAAGACTTAACGTCCCATCTGAAGGATGAAGCAAATGTTAAGCGTCTTGCTTAAGGACACAAGTGTCACAGCTGGAGATTCGAACCCACACTCTGTTGATCAGAAACACCAGAGGTTTAAATTTGGAGCTCTTAACCGGCCACGACACTTCCCACTAATCAAGTCAATTCCATCTAATCAAGATCAAGATCAAGGACTTACCAATACAGTCTGACCATCTGACAGATTGAAGGTAGGCTTGAGGGGGGCCATGAAGCAGGCCGGGATGATGTAATCATTGATGAAGTCTCGGAAGCCAGGAAGGCCGTCTTTTCCTCCCCACTTGTCCACCAGCTTCCGTAAGATGTTGAAGGCAGTTTTCTGGACCTAGGAGGAGAAAAAATTGATCAAGTGAAAGTAAGTAGGATTTGAAACTTCGCATGGTGGAAATACTATATGGAAAGGTTTGCGGTAACACCATGTAATGACTATCTGTAAATGAGGTGGGGTGGTTCTGAAAAGAACCACTGGTTTCAACTCGACGTTTTTGATCAGTGTGCTTTGATAGTCTACTGGAGAAAGCTGGAAAGTAAAGGTGAAAAGAAGGATGAATCTTGAGGACAATGAGGGGGTCTTGGAATACCTACATGTATAAACCTCTTGCATTGACCGCCATTGTTTGCTGAGAGGTCAATCATAGACGCAATCAAATTTCATTTCGTTTTCATTTCAAAACATTTATTTCCATTCAACAGATAATCAAAATAACAATAATAAAGAACAATATTGAGGAGAATTGGGAAACGGGGGCATAAACAAGAAAAGCAAAAGCTTGTGGTTAGGCATGCCCAGACAAACAAAAACACAAGTATAGTGAATGAGTGCACTGACTGCACAGTTTCTACTGTTAGCAGCTTCCAACAGAAAAACCCCACCTCTGCTTGCTCTGCCCCTTCCTACCTTGCCAGAAATGGCGGAATAATTTTTTAGGTGTTTGGGCAACAGCCCAAACAACTCTTTGTTATTGTTCGTTTTTTTCTTTTTTTAGTTTTTCTTCTTCCTCTCGCTGTCGATTGTCTGCAAGAAAAAGCATAGTTGCGAAGCTTGCATTAAGTTGAAACTTCGCACACAGGTAGACAATAACCAGTAGATGGTACAAAAGTTGTTACGTCACGATGACGTCATCAGTTCACAAGATACACTAATTCAAAGTTTATTATTTCAAAAAATCATAACTTTTGATATACATGAGGAATTTTTACAATCAATACATCATCGGAAAGGTCATTAAAAACTCCGTAAACGCCTCACAGACATGACCCCTTTTTGACTTTGTCTTCTGGTTCAAATCGAATTTATTGTATATTTTCTTCAAACGTACATTTTGTAGCTTTATCTACGACCGTACTGCGTTGATAACACCCGTTCCCGACCGATCACTGAAGTTAAGCCAAATTGGGCCTGGTCAGTACTTGGATGGGAGACCAATTGGCGACCAATTTTTGTATTTTATTTTTGTATTTTATTTTTTTATTCCCCTATAAATAGCTTTGTTTTTAGTCTGTTTTCAAGGCGTTTTCAACCAACATTTTCCGGTTAGTTATTCTCTTCTTCAGTCGTCATTGTGCATAAGGTCCTCATACCACAAAAGCTATTTTGACAATCTATACATCATATAAAAGGGCTTTAAGTAAGTAGTCTGTTTTCAAGGCGTTTTCAACAAACATTTCCCTTCCTGTTAGTGAGTCTTTTCTCCATTCGTTAATGTGCATAAGTTCCTATGCCCTCAACCACAAAAGCTATTTTGACAGTCTACATCATATGAAAGGGCTTTACGTGCGTAGTTTGTTTTCAAGGCGTTTTCAAAAAAAAATCCCTTCCGGTTAGTTAGTCTCTTCTCCAGTCGTCATTATTCATCAGTTCACATTTCCCCAACCATAAAGCTATTTTGACATTCTATACATCATATGAAAGGGCCTCACGTACTTCACAAAAATGGGTATGTTGGTGACCTTCTCTTGACCTTTTGACTTTTTTGAAGTGCCTGTAAAATGCTTTGAAAAGGGATGATTTAAAGGCTTTTAGGTTGAAATGTACACTTTTTGATGCTTTACCATAAAATTATTACACGTCGAGAAAACTGTTTGGTTTTGATTTCCTTGCAATTTGACGAGCTATTAACAACACTTTTTTCATTGATTCAAACACTGACCCAACAATAGCCGAACACCTAGTGTGTTCTACAAACACTATATCTAGTTTCCTTCTGGTTTTGTTTTTAAGAAGACCTTTACAAGCTACATGTACATGCTATTACACATGATTAGTAGAGCTGACAAAATAGTCGCAGACAGTGTGTTTATGTAATCCATCACTAGGCATGAAAGAACAAGCCTGTGAAAATAGTGAAAAACCATGCACAATTTTCAGCTTACATGTAACAAGTGTAAACACATTGTTCTAAATTTTGGTTGTAAAAAACAAAATCAGCTGAGCACAGCCACTTTTTAGGTTTTAGTTCTCAAAATGCTTTATACTCAGGTGCCGTAGGCTTCTACCAAAAGTTTGTTTTAAAAAACCAATAATGTTAAGAGTAATTACAAAATGTATACCTTCCCTTTAAAAGAAAACTAACACATTTAGGAAATATTGCTAACATGACGATCCATACACAAGTGATATACTTTATTGTGTTTCTTGTATAATAATACTTCCATGTACAACATGAGAACTGTCGTCTGGTCAATTCTGTGCTAGAACATTCTTTTAACTTTTGGGGCTAGACCAATTTTATTGATGGGCTCTAACTCCAATTTTAATTACATGTACTCCACCAAGGGTGAGGGGTTCAACAAAATTATTTGTTTAGATACATATGGGGCCATAATTGCTGCAGTGCAATCTGGGGGAAATCTGTGCTTAGCGGCACAGTACATTTCGCTCAGAGTGCTGGGCAAAATTAGTTAGTTCTGGGCGGGCCGCTCACCGTGGCTACATTGCTGGTCATGGTCAGGGATTCGAACCCACACTCTGATGCTGCCAACACTAGAGCTTGGGTCAGGTGAACAGGGGTGAGAGTCATTACAAACAACAAAGTCTGAAACTTGGATACAAATTCAAAGGTGTGTTGAAATGATGGCATTTCTACCTTTTAGTAACCCTAGAGTTATAGACTACAAGGAGCTATTGGGAACAGTATCCAAAGCATTATATTGTCTGATTTTCTTCACCAGGCTGACATAAAATGTCTGAATTCATATAAAAGTCTGAAGAATCTCATCCCTAGGTGAACTACATGTAGACTAGACAGCTCTGCAATGAGACGCTTTGACAGTTGACCGTAACCTAGACAAAATTGCAGCATGAATTATATCTATTGCAAGTTTGTCTAGATCAAACAATAGATTGACTAGACCACTGGGCTTGAAACACCCACTGAACCACTGGCCATGGTCCAGTTATTCAATCATTGAACCGATTACCTCATAAACCCAACAAATCACAACAGAAGTAGACAACTATTTTTCCAGGGGGCGTTGCAAAATACTCCTAAGGCTGAAACAGGGTTACCCACTTAACACTCTATATATGGATGTAGGCTTGGGTACTACCAACTAGACTAGACGCCTGGCTGGTAGAGCAGAAAGCACAACTTCCCCAACCCGAACTCTATCCCAACTCTCTGATGATCAAAGTCCACTGCTCTAAATTGCTTAGCCATGACACTCCACATAATTGGATGAAGCATATTTAAAAAATTCTTATTGGAAAAAACCCCACCAACCATTTCCTACAAGTAAGACAAGTAATTCAATATTGTTCTTGTGGGTGGCATAACATCCCACACAAACAAACTGCCTACACATGCCACAAAGGGAAGACAGACCAAAAAACAAAATCATAAACTTCCAACATTCTAAGAGATGTTTTTCAAAACCAAATTGTTAATGTGCGGTCGTCACATTCTGGGCAGGCAATAAACCACGGAATGCTATTAAAAAAAAAATGAAACAATAACAGAGTTAAATGCTTGATGCATTATGAGGTCGTTCACACGCCGTACTAAAGTTGGTCTAAGTCCACTTAGACCGGTTCGGGTTCAACTTTTGTGCGTGTGAACGCAAATAAAGTTAGACCGGATCGGGTTTAAACCCCAAAACTTAAACCGTCCAGCGAGGCGGTCTAAGTCTAAACCGGTTCGGGTTTATCTTTTAACACTGCGTGTGGACAGAATGACATCCGGTTTTAACTCACAACGGACGACTCATTGTGTGGTTCAATGCACACGCCCGGGACCCGGAGTGCTTGTATACGGTTTCTGTTGCCTCTGATGGTGAAATGCACCAAGTATTTATATTACTTTCTTGCCGCTTACCGAGTTGGCGAAACCCGCTCGATCGGTGTATGCAGTTTAACACAGGCCCACGCCCATGATTTATTAAATTCTGAAATAAAATTATATTTTCCAAGCTTTTTTTGTTGTGTGTCCTACAATAAATTGAAACTGTTTTTCATGCGTATACTACGAGCGCAGCGAAGAAGCATATTTTGTAATGCTTCTCACGTGTACAGCGCTGCCATCCCATAGTGATCACTCTCTGATATCCCATAGTTACCCATCAGCGATCCCGTGGATGTGCCTTTCTATTGCCGTCACCGTTACTAGCGTGCTGTACTTTCAATCTAGGAGAATGAACTGAAGTGGGCGCGAGGCTGTGTGTAGGGGAAATTCCCTACGCCAGCAATATCACCACGTTGTTGTTGGGAAGTTGGGAAAATACTGCGAAGTACATGTATTTACGTAATTTGCACGTGTGTAGTTGTGTTTATGAACGAATCGGAATAAAAATCGCAGCACCAGCTTTTGAGAGATCGCAACTTCCAATCGATTGAAGTACAAACTAAAAGTATTTATTAAATCGGAAACAGTGGTATAAAACAAAACACAAAAATGAAACGTGTTCTGTTTCATGGAATATGGACAATATTTTGGTGAGTTTTCTCGGCGGTTTGTATCAATATTTTGTTTGTTTAAAAAAGTAATTTCGAGTTGTGTTCATGTTAGTTTTAAGTGCCCACATCCTCCCAACGGTAAAACTGTTAACGCGTTCGAGTGAGCCATTTGTGTCCAATAGTTATGCCCTGTCTGATCATCCAGGGCATGGGACACTCCGTATCTTGGCATACTCGGTGCGTGAATCTGATGAATAAAACCGGATGTTAGAGCAACGGGGTCGCGTCTACTTTGACCTCTTAAAACCGAAGATAAACCGGATCGGGTTTAACTCTGTGCTGTCTGAACGCAATTGGTTTTTATTTTTACGACCACCCCCCGCTGCTCGTAAAAGTTAGACCGGTTCGGGTCTAAGTTAGTACGCTGTCTGAACATACCCTATGTGGTGGGCAACGAAAGCAGACGTCTAGGCTTGATGGCTCTGATATAAATCTTTACCACAAGGCATTAGACTGTTTGCCTGTAGGGGGGCTAAGTCAGTGAGTCAAAATACAAATATACCAGCACTGCAAAATACAAAACAAAATTCTTGCGCAAATAGAATAAGTCTCTGTCTAACCCAGCGTAAAAACATAACCCACATAGAAGTGAAAATCAAACACAAAGGAAAGGTAAACTCCAACCAGACTGATGGCTACTTAAAGGGTCTGGGTACTTTTTGCAGGACACAAAACACAATGTGTATAGATAAACATTAAACTTTAAACCCTTTAAAGATAATGATGGTGGAAAGCTTCCCTCAAAAGTATTACTTGAGAAATGAGTATTAAAACAAGTCAAGAAAATAATTTTCGTCTCAGTTAGCATGAAAAACGTATTTTCGTGACAGGTTTTACCCAAGTCCCCAAAACTACAGCACCTCCGCTAGTAATATTTTAAAGCCAGTGGACACTATTGGTAATTGTCAAAGACTAGCCTTCACAGTTGGTGTATCTCAACATACTGTATGCATAAAATAACAAACCTGTGAAAATTTGAGCTCAATCGGTCATCGAACTTGCGAGATAATAATGAAAGAAAAAACACCCTTGTCACACGAAGTTCTGTGCGTTTAGATGGTTGATTTCGAGACCTCAAGTTCTAAACTTGAGGTCTTGAAATCAAATTCATGGAAAATTACTTCTTTCTTGAAAACTATGGCACTTCAGAGGGAGCTGTTTCTCACAATGTTTTATACCATCAACCTCTCCCCATTACTCGTCACCAAGAAAGGTTTTATGCTAATAATTATTTTGAGTAATTACCAATAGTGTCCACTGCCTTTAAGGTAACTTTCATCTATCATTATCTTCAACCGGTGTAAGTTTAAGTAAATATGTGGACATTGTGTTGTGTGTAACAAAAAGGTACCCACATCCTTTAGAGGTGCTTTGTTGTATACATGCCTTCACCACAAACATGTAAAACCATATTAGAGCCTGGCAAAGCTTATCTATCAATCAAAACCACAGTGGCTGATATTGATTGGTCAAATAGTAGGAGGGTTATAACACTGTCCTTACTCTATGGTTATAAGAACCCCCAAAACTAAATTCACTGCATACAAATTAAATAAAACAAGACACAAAAGTGACAACTTACTATTGGATCTTGTGATTCCACTGCACCCTGGATCACGGTCAGTAACACTTGCTTGAAATTCTGTGCATCTGTTAAAATTGGAATGTAACAAAATAAATATATAAACATCTGAAATTAAACCGTTTGTCTATTGTTGGCAGAGTTATTTTATTTTAGAGATGTTTAACTCTTTCAGTGCCCACTCTTTGGGTAAGTTTTGAACCTAAGATGTCCAGCTTTTTTAGTTTATTTTTAAAGACACTGGACACTATTAGTAATTGTCAAGGACCAGTCTTCTCACTTGGTTTATCTCAACATATGCATACAAAAACAAACCTGTGAACATTTGAACTCGATTTGGTTGTCGGAGTTGCGAGATAATTATGAAAGAAAAAACACAATTGTCACACAAGGTTGTGTGCTTTCAGATGCTTGATTTCGAGACCTCAAATTCTAAATTTGAGGTCTCGAAATAAAAAAAAAACCTTCTTTTTTGAAAACTACATAACTTCAGAGAGCCGTTTCTCACAGTGTTTTATACTATCAACCTCTCCCCATTACTCATTACCAAGTAAGGTTTTATGCTAACAATTATTTTGAGTAATTACCAATAGTGTCCACTGCCTTTAAACTGTATACAAAACATTTAAAAAAAAATTGTTTCTAACAAAACAAAATGTATATTTTTCGCTGGTTTGCATTGGTACACCCCAAAGTCGACAGTTACAATGTACTTCTTCTTGATTAATAATGCCCTCTCATGATAACGTGTAAATTACATGGTGGGTTGCACAAATGCATGACAACATTTCTGAGTACATAAAATAGATTGTACAAGTGCAATCATGGACCTGACAGAGTTGAATAAAAACGAATTTGAATGTTAAAACTGTAAACAGTTTTTTTTTCTTCTTCAAATTTTGGTCAAAGAGTCTGAATTCCCTTTAACTAATGACGTACATGTGTAATTTCCCTTTTTAGTGGTTTCTTTGCCTGCCTTTCACCTCTGTGGACCCATGTTCGAATCCCACCTTAGACCCGAGCCCTGCATGTGTGGATTAGGTTTTCTGTCTCTGCTTGATTGCATAGGTTTTCCTTCATTGGGATTTTCCTTCCAAATCTAAAACTGAACATTTCTTCTTGTCCCTTATCCATCCTGTTATTGGCGCTAATTGTGCTATTGGACGAGTAATAACAAAGTTACGTCAATTAAAAAAAACCAACATCACAATTTTATCTGGAGGATACCAGTAAAGGCGTTTACTGATTTCCTGATAAGAATTGTAAGACTTTCTCAAACGGGTCAAACAATTTCACTTTCACTTTTCAAGGATATTCCTTTTTCCTTAATCAGGATGATTAAGAAAAAAGGAATAGCCTTGAAAAGTGAAAGTGAAATTGTTAATAAAAACAATACAACTTATACAACTTTAATCAATTAAGAAACCCCGCCTGGTCCGGATATTTATTCTTTGAATGGTGGTATCATGCATAACGACTGGAGGCATCCCAGTGTGGTTGGCAAATCTCTCAGCTTTCCTGGTTACCAGGAAAATTATCCAGAATGAAATCCTACGACACTTGTTGGAAATAATTCCGAGTTTATGCCGAGTTTCTATATTGACAGTTTTGAATGTAAGGGTCATGCTAGTTCCACACCCAATTCTTTTACAGATGCACTGCAGTTCGATAGAAGGCAATTACAATTTCAAGATTGTTTTACTATCATGCAGAGTTTTGCAAAACCAAGCCAAGTGAAACAAACATTGGCTAACACACTGTACATGTACATGTAGATGTACATGGTTTTTCTATCACCCACAGCCTGACAGCAACAAAAACCTTATTACTTTTGATTTTTTTCAAACCAAACAAAGTTGCACAAACCTTGGCTCCAGGGTTGTTTCTTTTCAGAGTGCAAAGTTTCACAGAGATTAGTTTCTTTCTAGATTGTTTTTTTCGACCATGCAGAGTTTGCAAAACATAGTATCTAGCTTGTTCAAATACCAAGCCAAGTTACACAAACATTGGCTTCTACAAATGTACATTGTTTTTCCATCGCCCACAGCTACATAAACCTTATTACTCTAGATTTGTTTTCAAATCAAACAGAGTCACACAAACCTTGGCTTCTATATTTTTTTCAGCGTCGACCATGCAGAGTTTCGCAAGACATGGTTTCTAGATCGTTATAAAACCAAGCCAATTTCATGAAGTTGCACAAAGCTTCATGGTTGTTTTTCCAGCGTGCAATGTTTCGCAGAGTTTACTTTCTATCTAGATTGTTTTGCAGAACTTTAGTTCAAACCAAGCCAAGTTACACAAACATTATTTCTAGATTTGTTTTCCACAGTGCAAAGTATCAAAGAGTTTACTTTCTATCTAGAATGTTTTCCCACATGCATAGTTTAGCAAAACATGGTTTCTAGATTATTTTGAAATCAAGCAAAGGTAAATGTACAAACAAACCTTGGGTTTTAGATTGTTTTTCCAGCGTGCGATGTTTCACAGAGCTTACTTTGTATCTAGATTGTTTTGCAGAACTTTAGTTCAAACCAAGCAAAGTTTACACACATACATTGGCTTTTAGATTTTTTTCCACTGTTTTCAAGTTGTTTTCTACTATTCAGAATTATACAAAAAAAAATTCTCTAGATTTTTTTCCAATCAAAGTTACACAAACATTGGCTCCAAGGTTGTTTTTTCCACCGTTTTAAGGGTTCTTTTTTCTCCTATTACAAACTTTGCAAAATTAATTTCTCAGATTTTCTCTCCAAACAAGCTTATACATGTACACAATTTGGTTTTTAGACTGTTTTGCCAGCGTGCAAAGGTTTCAAAGAGCTTATTTCGCTCTCTACATGTAGATTGTTTTTCCACAAAGCAGCACTTTGCTGTTGAAGACTGTTTTCAAAACTGTTTTCAAAACAAGCAAAGTCAAACAAAACTTGGCTTCTTAAATTTGTTTTTCCACCATCAAAAGTTTTTGCAGAACTTGAGTGTACAGTATATGGGCTGTTTTCCTTCTATTAAGAATATGCAAAATTTAATAATTCTATGGACCCAATTCACCTGAGGTCATCATCAGAATAATCTTGGATGCGCCATTTTGGTGGTCAATGTCACTGTGCGTTATTCAGTGAAGTGGGCATTTTAGGCGACGCAGGGTTTACACTTAAACCTACTGACCACCAAAATGGTTAGACGTGGCACAGTTGCCTCGTGTGTCGTGCATGCAAGGGGTCAATAGATTGTTTTCAAATCAAAGTTTCTCAAGCCTTGAATTTCTACATTGTGTTCACATCATGCAGAATTTCTAACTTTGAGAATTATCAAAAGTGCTCTTTTAGACCTCTTCTCATTATTTTAGAACCAATGACATCACATGCTAACGACAAACCCTTTTATTCTTGTACACATCTCAGCGAAAGAGAACATGAAATCTATAGAGGCTGCACACATTTCATCAACTCTGGGCACATTCTTAAAACTTGTTTAGAGGTTCTTCTTACAATGCTGGACTTAGTTGATAATTTCAAATCTTGAAAGATAAGATTTCAGTGTAGTTTTTACGCCTGCTAAACTGGTTTGGTCTATACAGTGTTTGTTTGTTTAGATGATCTCCCCATCAAGGCAGGGAACTCGGCAAACTCCCCGGGGGGATATAAACACCAAGCTGGCAACAGCCAATCTCTCTCATACAAACATTGGTTAAACGTCTATGAATATGAATTGCATTAATCAAGATATTGTGATTCAGCAATAACTAGAGGACATTCATTATTCTAGCCATTGTGAAATCAGTGGTTAGCTTTGCTAGGACTCGAACCCAGAACCTTGTAATTGCGAGTCCTGCAGTCTAACCACTGGACCACTGTGACATCACAGGCCCTTTTTTTGTTTCTCCAAAACAAACAAGTTCCTAGAGACATTGACAAGAAAACCAAATCTCACCTTGGCCAGAGATGACCTCACTGACGTCATTAGCAACCAGTGTCTGCAAGAACTGAAAGTAACTCCTCTTCAGGAGGTCTTTGTCTTGCTTGGCTTGGATGTCCAACTCATCGGCTGGCTGTCCCAAGACGTTGAAGATCGTCGTGACAATCGGCATGAAGACAGATCGCAGGAATGGAACTATTGTACTCTAAAATAAGACATGCCAATTAAAAGTAATAACTCACTAAAAATAAAAACTAGTTCTTACAATTTTTTTTTATATTATATCCTTTCCCAGACAAAATAAAAAAATAAAAAATATTATACCACATTTTACTTAGATGACAATGAAGGCAAAAGCCGTGAAAATAATACAAGCCTTTCCATTTTTTCCCAAATGAAATTTAGGACGCAATTCAAACAGTTGAAACACAGTTCCTGAGAGTTGCTAAAAACAAAAACTTGCTCAGGTTACAACATATGTGTAGAGTTACAGGTTACCAGCTTAATGTGTCCTATTTTATGTCAACTATGACTGGTTCCCTGAACTCAAAAGGAATGACCAATTTCCTTTCCTCCAGGTCAATCCCCCTCATCACGCCTTGCCCCCGGAACGGAGAGTTGACATGGGTAAAGACAATACCCCTTCAGCCTATTGGGCTGAGGGGTACAAAATTGTGTGTTATTATAACTAGATTCGTGTGTTACACACCTATATTCCTACATCCTTTTCCCGACACCCATACTTCCCAACACCCCTATGTTCGAGCACTTACCGATAGTATATTTTCCTAATCCCTACCAGTAACCTTAACCCTAACCCTCAGGCATGAAACTGCCCGTTGAAAAAAAAGAGGAACATTTTCAAAGGCACAACGCAAGCGCGGAGCGAGGCAGCTGAAACGCCACGGAACATGATACCCACAATGGTACCCTAGAAAATGTTGAGGTTTATTATGCTCTTAGGTGCATTGTTAGCATGTACTAGGCTTATTTTATATAATGGTAGTTGTACACTGTTTTTGCCAGGCATATATTAGGCTAAAATAAAAAATGTGAAAAAAAAAAAATGCGGAAACGCGGAAGAGTTGCACGCCTGAACACTGGCGTGTTAATCCGAAGGAGGTTTTCGGAACAAAGAGTTGTAACATGGAAGTGTCGGAATGTTAGAGGAGTCACCGATTCACGATTCCATACCTTGAACTTGCCGGCAATCTGGTTAATGAGCGGGATGAACTCATGAATGTCTCTTGCCTCACACTTCTTGAGGAGATGCTCCACGGCGATGGGGACGTAGGGGAGGAGTGATTCCTCCAGGCAGATTATCATCCGATGGAGATACTGCCGCACGACGGAGTGAAGGATCTGATGGTGATAGGGGGTGTCCAGGGCCCTGAGGAACACCTGGAGGGCTTCGGTGTAGCACACCTCGCACCCACTCTGCTTGATGGTCAGCTGGGTGTAGAAAGCTTTACTGGTGCGACTGCGAGAATGGAGAAGGGGTTAAAAGACCTCGTACATCATTTTGTTTTCAAATAGGAGAGTTTCTGGAGACACTAGGTGGTAGCAGACTTATACATGTAGTCTAGACCAGATTTCAAAAAAACCAACTTCGAGCGGCATTTTTGAGTAAAAGTTGGTAACATATGTACCTGATTTAACTAATTTGGGGGTGCTGAATCGGAAAATGATGGATACCAAGGCTAACTTTGAGTCCTTGTCCCTGAAAAACCAAATTTAAAACAAAGCAGACGACGGACTTCTCACATGAAAAATAGTCAGGTTCTGCTGTGGTTCCATAATGATGTTGTCAGGGTACCATACGGGTCAGGTACCCGGGTGCAGGTCAGGTATCCGTAACAAACTTTTGAGTGTACTGGATAGATCTGCAATCAAATTGCACTTTCAGAGGGACCAACAGGTGCTTTCAATGTCATTTTGAAAGTATTTGAGTTAGTGTTTTTTTTTAATAAAGAGTTATTTATTATTTGAACATAGTTTCTCTGTTGTTAAAAGCACAAACCGTTGATTATTTTCTCTTATAATGTAGGCCTATATACACTACTTAAACAGGAAGGCCTACCAGGGCCAATTTCATGGCTCTGCTTACCGTAAGCACAGAATCGGCGCTTACGGAAGCAGGGAATTCTGTGCTTACGGCAAGTGTATTTCACAGTTAGCGGCGAATTTGGGCTTCTGCGCGTGCGTATTCCAAGTTACTAGGCATTCTAGCTTACTAGGCTAGCGCAGAAATTCGGCGCTTGCACGTTAGCGGGGAATCGCAATCGTAAGCGCAGAATTTCGGCGGTAAGCAGAGCCGTGAAATTGGGCCCAGGTGTAGTCTAGACTCAACAATGATACTTCATGGCTTAAAATTATCTAACCAGTAAAAAATAAATTGATTTTAAAGGATTTTAAAGTAACTCATTTTTCTATTACAATTCTCCCTCGTTTTAAAAAGTATTCTCCACAGTTTACGAACCAATCTAACTGTTGTACGCTAATCCAGTTTGTTTGTTTGTTTGTCGGCAGTATAACGCATTGTTAGTCGTGTTTGTAAACACACGGACAAATTTCACCCAAGAAGACGATAGTAAGATTCAGAAACAATAGGACAACAAAATATGTATCCCTTCCATTGATAAAACAATCCTCCCCTCTCTTTTCAGCTGGGTGTGAAGAACAAGGGAAAAAAGTCTCTTTATTCGTTATTACCGCTCAATCCACAAGTATAGACTCCTCCTTTATTTTTGTATGTCAGGTTTTTTTTGGTCAGAATAGTTCAAGATACTTAGAGTGCGAAAATCAAGCAACATTTTGAAGTGTTTCAGTTTGATGTCACTTAATATTATGTCCAATAAATAACCCAATGTACTGTATATAAATTACATGTATAAACAAATGTTTTGTAGTATTTGGGCTCCCATCCCTGTCCTTACAGAGACATTTCTATAAAAGAAAATACAGAATTAATAGTACACAACACATTGCAATTCAATTGAATAATGACTTGCGAAAAAAACACAAATCATCATGCAGATGGAAGCTAACATATAATTGTGTAAACAAGTAAATTTCCTTTGGGGAGATACAGTTACATGACATTACACAAATGCCTCTATGGAATCGACACATCAAAGCATTCCATTCAAGCTGATATTTCCCAAAATCCAATAGTGTTTTTCCTAAAAATTAACCTGATTTTATGTTGTTATGATGGAAGTATATCGGAGAAGGTATCCTTGTAGTACTGAAACAACACTGAAACACATACAACAACTTGGTGCAAGAAGGCATCTTCTTTTCAGTGTATGTCATCCTTTCCAGCATCAACTTATGTACAGAGTCATCTAAATCAAAAATCATATACTATCACATTGCAAAGAAGTCCACTTTTTTGTTTAGCAAAACAATTTGCCACAGTTTGTACTCCAAACTATGATTGATAATATCGAAGATACGAACACCTTTCATGAATGATTCATTGCTAGGAATCGTCCTAGCTGACATACAAAAATAAAGTAGGAGTCTATACTTGTGGATTGAGCGGTAATAATGAATAAAGAGATATTTGTTTTTTCCTTGTTTCTCACACCCAGCTGAAAAGAGAGGGGTGGATTGTTTTATCAATGGAGGGGACACATATTTTGTTGTCCTTTGTTTCGGAATCTTACTATCTTTATTACTTCTTATTACTTCTTGTGTGAAATTTGTCTGTGTGTACAAACATGACTATGCGTTATACTTCCAACAAACAAACAAACAAACAAACAAACTGGAATTTATTTTTTCAATTGTTAGACTACAACAGTTAAATTGGTTCGTCAACTGTGGAGAATACTTTCTAAAACGGGGGAGAATTGTAATCGAAAAATGAGTTACTTTAAAATCCTCTAAAATCAAATGTTTTGACTGGTAAGATAATTGCAAGCCATGAGTGTGAACACTAAAAGCTAACCTATTCAAAAACAGGGAGCACTGAAAAGTTGATATACAATACAATATTCTGTATCATTGTTGAGTCTAGACTACACCTGGTAGGCCTACCTGTTTAAGTAGTGTAGGCCTACATTATTAGAGAAAATAATCAACGGTTTGTGCTTTTAACAACATAGAAATTATGTTCAAATAATAAATAACTCTTTATTAGAAAAAATTCAAATACTTTCAAATTGACATTGAAAGCACCTGTTGGTCCCTCTGAAAGTGCAATTTGGTTGTATATATATCCAGTACAATCAAATATTTGTTACGGATACCCGACCTGCACCCGGGAACCTGCCCTGTATGGTATCCTGACATTATCAATATGGAACCACAGCAGAACCCGACTATTTTTCACGTGAGAAGTCCGTCGTCTGCTAGGTTTTCTGTATTGTTTTAAATTTGATTTTTCAGGGTGAAGGACTAAAAATTAGCCTTGGTATCCACCATTTTCGGATTCAGCACCCACAAATTAGTTAAATCAGGTATGTTACCAACTTTTACTCAAAAATGCCGCTCACTTCCTTAACTAGAGCCCTTTTTGGAAATCTGGTCTAGACTAATGTACATATACCTGGTAAATTCATCGATGTAAAGCTTTACTGGAGGGCTATAAGGATGGAGAAGAGGGTTTAACAACAACGTTCTGTGTGTACGTGTCCTTGTTGGTGTGCCACAGTCTGTTTTTATATGGCGCTTATCTGCTATCCACAACGGGAGTCTTTGAGGCGCTAGGTGGCAGCAGACTTACCAGGTAAATTACCATTGTTTACATAGTTCTAAGAATGTGCACATTACTGAGAACAATGGATTTTACCTGGTAAGTCTACTGCCACCAAGCGTCCTGAAAGTCTCCCACTGGATATCAATAACAAACAAATATCAAATAAAATTAACAGAACACCACCAGGATAAACTACTACAACGCAGTGCAAAGGTGACGTACCTTGCAAATGCAATAGCCTGGGCTGCGACCTCAGCGTACTTCTCTCGATTCTGCTCATCCTTCTCAACGCACATCTTATCAAACATAGTATTGAATTTCTCTATGGTTGGCGCTAACAGATTCTTCATCAGGTAGGCTTTTTTCTGTGTGGAATTAAAACAAAACCGTTTAGGAGAATCAAACTGTAAATAATAATAATAATAATAAGACTTGTAATGCGCACGTATCCACTCGGCTGGGTGTTCAAGGCGCAATAAACAAAACAAAAACAAAGAACAAAACAGACACAACAAAATTAATCCTTGAAAACCTGTGACATCAGATAAGTTTTGAGAAGAGATTTGAATTTCGTGGTACAAAGACAAGATCTAAGATTTAGTGGGCAGCTGAAGAAAAAGACCTGTCACCCCATGAGTGCTGAGACTTGGGTTCAATGAGGAGAAGCATGGAACTTGATCGAAGATTCCTTGATGGAGTGTAAACTTGAAGCAGTTCAGATATATAGTGGGGAGCCTTGCCATTGAGAGCTTTGTGGACAATGAGCATCAGCTTGAAGATTATTCGTTGAGAAATCGGGAGCCAGTGAAGTTGTTTCAAAATGGGGGTGATAGAACAGGATTTTCTAGACAGTGTCACAATGCGGGCAGCAGTATTTTGGAGCCGTTGAAGTCGGGAAATCTGGTTATTAGGAAGACTATAGAGAAGAGCATTGCCGTTGTCAAGACGAGAAGTAACAAATGCATGAATGACCTTTTCAGTGGCACTTTTGTCCAAGTACTTGCAAATCTTACCTACATTGCTGATGTGATATGATGACAGACGAACAATGTTGTTGATGTGTGTCTTTTTGTGGCATAAAATGACGGTACTCTTGTAAAACATAAGCTGAGAACCCTTTGCTATTGTTAACAACTTGAAAACACATACTTAAAAAAACAATTTTTTTTTGAAAATGGACTTTCCTCCTTACCTCTGGTTGATAGCTGCTTGATGCAATGATCATTCCAGCTGCCTCGTACATAAACAATTGGTCATCGCTGGTCAGTAAAAGTGGATGACCATTGTCCTGTAATGATAGAAACCAACAAACTCAATATAACTAAAATATTACTGGACTTCAATGGATTCATAAGTGGTTGGATTTCTGGCTAACTACAGGATTTCCCGTAAAACACACAATCGTCTTTAGCGCCTAATACGGAAAACCAGTAGTTGATCAAGAAGTTGGTGTCTTTATTTGAACACTCGCTACTAAATATAATATCACACTAAAGGGATGGTCTACGTTTTGTTATCACTCTTAAAATTCATCGCAATAAAACAATTTGGTTCGAAGACTACACAGCTTTCAACAGTATAAAGCATCTTAAGAGATATATTTACTTCAAAGTAATCTGGAAAATGAGTCAGTTTTTATGCCACAACATTTGAATCTGGGTCATAAGGTTTCTCATATTGTGAATCCCTATAAGGGATTGTTCGCCCTGCATGAACATACTTATTCCGGATTTTCGGAAATATTTCAAAAACGCGACATCTTTTGATATGAAACTTTTACGGTTACTGTACTGTATACATCTACATTTATATAGGAAAAATACAATCCAACGGTTCCAAAAACCAAAGGTATTGACCCCTTGCACGCGCGTCACATGCGGCGACTGATGCCAAGCTCACCATGTTGGTGGGCAGTTGTGGTTTACGTGTATTAACGCTGCGTCGCCTAAAATGCAAACTTCACTGCATAACGTACGGCATAGAGTTATACATGAAAACGTATACAGTGAAATTGCCCACCAGTATGGCGCATTCAAGATTTTTCTGATGATGACGTCAGGTGAAATGGGTCATTACATGAACTTTGCCTTTACGCATGATTCGGAAGCAATATTATTTTCTCCTTGGTCTTACCGGTGGAGCAATCACCAGTAGATCTGAAATCCTCTTGAGAATCTCGTCAGTGAACTCTGTCAGGTGATGCTTGAGGGATTTGATGAAACGTCCGAAGAGGTACGCCGTCCTGCTTCGTATGGTTGGGTGGCAGTGTCTCAGCCCTCTGTCCCCAAGAAAGGCCATCAAGACGTCCGGAATGTGCTGGGGCTCGCAGTTAAAGAACTTCTCATACCTGGCTATCGTCTCAAAGACCTATAGTTAGACCAGGAAGCCAGGGGTTCAGTTTCATAAAGCTGCTAAGCACACAATAATTTGCTAAGCATAGGAGTGCTGCAGCTGCTCAGCAGCCAAGAATTTGCTAAGCATAGGAGTGCTGCAGCTGCTCAGCAGCCAAGAATTTGCTAAGCATAGGAGTGCTGCAGCTGCTCAGCACACAAGAATTTGCTAAGCATAGGAGTGCTGCAGCTGCTCAGCACACAAGAATTTGCTAAGCATAGGAGTGCTGCAGCTGCTCAGCACACAAGAATTTGCTAAGCGTAGGAGTGCTGCAGCTGCTCAGCACACAAGAATTTGCCAAGCATTGGAGTGCTGCAGCTGCTGAGCACACAAGAATTTGCTAAGCACAGGAGTGCTGCAGCATATACTATTTTGAGAAGGGATTTCCTTTGAAGTAAAAGGGTTTGGATAATTTTCACCCCAAAACAAGTGAATCTGAGAAACTATTCATGCATGAATCATTTCTTAGATTTCTGAGGGTTGGTGTTCGTTCGTGAATGCTACAGCCAGATCGCTACCCACTGTCACCTCGCTATAACCCTGAACGGACCCGACATCCTTGTGAAAAGACAGTTCTTTGCAGTTTTCTCAGAGAGTAGACAGTTAAGCTTGGGAGATATCACGATATTATGGAATATCGCGATACTAACTTGGAAACGATTTCGATTTTTTTATCGAACTATCGATAAATCCCGATATATCGCGATATATCGCGATATATCGATTAAATATCACAATATGGGATGTATTTTCTAGCTGAGACATCATGCACCCCATAGGTTTGGAGTAAAACCAGAAGAATAGGTCATTAGAACACCTCTCTTATGCTGTGACTGTCTCTTCTACAACTTTCACTGGGAGTTTGAAGACTGATGATGTCAAATTTAACTAATCGCGATTATATCGAATATCGCGATTATATCAAATATGGCGATATATTGTCGGCGATATACATGTATCGTGAATAAAATAAATCGATACCGCCCAAGCTTAGACACTGTATATGCTGTGACTTTCACACGTGATTTTCATTGTATCTTTTCTTATAAAATTGCCTACAAATCAGCACTACATCGAAAAAAAAAGGAACTGGCCGCGTTTGGTAATTGTCATAAACCAGTAATCTCACTTGGTGTGTCCCAACCTCTGCATAAAATAACAAACTCGTGAAAATTTGGGCTCAATTGGTCATCGAAGTTGCAAGAGAATAATGAAAGAAACAACACCCTTGTTGCACAAATGTTTGTGCTTTCAGATGCATAATAAAATACTTCAGTTGAAGTCTTTTATTATTTGAGTGAGAAATTACTTCTTTCTCATAATCTACGTTACTTCAGAGGGACACGTTTCTCATAGAGTTTTATATTACCAACAGCTGTCTATTGCTTATTACCAACAATTGTTTTGAATAATTACTGATTGTGTCCATGCCTTTAAAGGCAGTGGACACTATTGGTAAATAGTCAAAATAATTATTAGCATAAAACCTTTAAATGGTAACAAGTAATGGGGAGCTGTTGATAGTATAAAACCTTCTGAGAAACGGCTCCCTCTGAAGTAACAATGTTTTCAAGAAAGAAGAAATATTTGAAGAATTTGATTTTGAGACCTCAGATTTAGAATTTCAGGTCTGGAAATCTAGCATCTGAAAGCACACAACTTCGTGTGACAAGGGTGTTTTTTCTTTCATTATTATCTCACGACTGCTTGAGCTCAAATTTTCACAGGTTGGTTGTTTTAAGCATGTTGAGAAACACCAAGTGAGAAAAATAGTGTCTAGCGACTTTAAAGACATTGGACACTATTGGTAATTGTCAAAGACCAGTCTTCTCACTTGGTGGATCTAAACATAAGCATAAAATAGCAAACCTGTGCAAATTTGAGCTCAATCGGTCGTTGAAGTTGCGAGATAATAGTGAAAGAAAAAACACCCTTGTCACACGAAGTTGTGTGCTTTCAGATGCTTGATTTGGAGACGTCAAATTCTAAACCCGAGGTCTCGAAATCAAATTACTTCAGAGGGAGCCGTTTCTCACAATGTTTTATACTATCAACCTCTCCCCATTACTTGTTCCCGAGAAAGGTTTTATGCTAGTAATTATTTTGAGTAATTACCAATAGTGTCCACTGCCTTTAGGCGAAGTGATTATTTCACGTAACCTTACCTGAAGGCCAACTGCCCAATGAGAATGCTCAACTATTCGGCTTGTGACAAGCTGAAAAACAAACACCGAGCGACATTTTGTAAAAATAGGTAAAGTGAATATTGAATACAGACTGTGTGACCTTATTTACAGAAACAAAATAAAACTGATCAGTGTTCATTCCATGGCATTTTCTGGCAGACGAGTTAATAAACTGGCTATGTAATCAAGAGTACAATTTAGTGGCATAACTACAAATTGTTTGAGACAAGTTTTGCGATATGCGCTTGTTCCCGACATCTGTAGGAGATTGAAATGTGTAAAAGGATTTGGGTACTTTTTCACAATGTCCATAGATTTACATAAAACTTACAGGGTTTGAAGAAAATGATAGTTGAAAGCTTTCCTTCAAATCTTACTTACTGAGGTGCAGTAGTTTTTGAGGAACGAGTGAAACAATGTCATGAAAATACATTTGTAAATGATTAAAATAATTTTTGTCTCAGGAGCCGAAAATTATTTTCATGACGTTGTTTTACTCGTTTCTCCAAAACTACATCACCTCAGCACGTATTATTTTAAGGTAAGCTTTCTACTATCATTATCTTCAAACTGTGTAAGTTTAGTGTGAATCTGTGGACATTGTGTTTTCTTTCCTACAAAAGTTTAATAGACCCTTTAAACGCAGTTCAATTTCCAAACTTTATGTTTTCTTTCATACAGATTGTGCCTCCAGGAAGTCCAGGTTTTGTGGCACCTCTGTAAACATGTGAAGGCATGCAACTGCCTTTTGAAAAAAAAAAGGAACACTTTCAAAGGCACAACGCAAGTGCGGAGCGAGGCAGCCGAAACGCCACGGGACATGATACCCACAATGGTACCCTAGAAAATGTTGAGGCTTACTATGCTCTTAGGTGCATTGTTAGCATGTACATGTACTAGGCTTATCTTACATGATTGTAGTTGTTCTAGTTTTCTTTTTTAACTTACAGTTCTCATTAAGTCTCTCATGATCTCGGCCCTTGCCTGGTCCCCAATAAAGTGGTTACCCTGGTTTACTGGTATAGCTTCACCCAGCATGTACAGTAGGCGCACCGCTAGCTCCGCTTCAGTGAACTTCACTGATTTCCACTGGCTGTAAATAAAAATATAAAAAAAATTCCAATTATAGTTGGGTACTGCACAATTTACTTTTCTGTCTTATAAAAACTTCAGGTTTACCTGTTAGCCTGTTTGATTAAATTTCATATCTAAAAGTGGGTATTTTCTTATCTGGGCACTTAAAACTCTCGGTAAATTCATATAAGTCTTTGAGCAAGGCATTGAACCATAATTGCTTCCCTTTGCCCAAGCGTATCAATGAGAACCTGAGAGGGCCACGACAGACTTGTCTTTGATCGACCCCCTTGGCGATAATTTTAGCAGCTCTGGGTTGTACAATGTATGCTCCTTGGGGAGCTGAGACAGTTAGAGGATAGGTCGTTAGTATGCATGACGTACAAGGATAACATTTGTGTAAAGTGCCTTGCTCCAACTCGTAAGATAGGTCTGCTAAGAACCCAGCCGTCGATTTCACAAAGATTAGGACTCGTCTTATCTCGAGTTAGGACAAGTAACTCGTCCTAACTTAGGACTAATCTTAAGGTCTGCATGCCACAGTGCAGGGTTAGGACTCTTCCTAAGTCCTAAGATTAGTCTTAAGTAATAGGAAGAGTTTTGTGAAATCGACGGCAGTATTATTAAAGAAAAATACAGAACAGAACAGGGCCCAATTTCATAGCGCTGCTAAGCACACAAATTTGCTTAGCATTAAATTTCTTCCTCGATAAAAACAGGATTACCAACCAAATTTCCATCTGTTGGATATTGCTTGATATTGGTATTCAGCTGCTGTTTGCTTACAAGTCCTAAACATCACTTGGGAATGTGGTTGACATTCCTGTTTTTATCAAGGGAGAAATGTCATGCTTAGTAAATTTGTGTGCTTAGCAGCGCTATGAAATTGGGCTCCTGTCTGATACAAGTAACACTACATGTGTCTGAACTAAGCTAATATAGCTCAGCAGGCCGGTGTATAAATCCGTTTTCCTTGGCACAAACTACTGAGAATACCTCTTTTCCCCACAAACAAGATGCCATTTTATCGCAGAATACTCCCCAACTATACCCGGGAGCCATTTGTACTCCTGGGTGGAGAGAAGCAGTTGCGGTCGCACTAAATACCGACAACTCACGACCCCTCACGACAACTTACGACAACAATTTTTAAATGCACTTTAACAGAACATTTGAACATAAGTCAACCGTTAAATATGTGCACAAGAGTCATATGCATCTAAACCGTCTTCAAACTGTTGAAAAAATTGTATTTTTAACTGTATAAAATGTGTTTTTTACCCCGAATTTAGTACCAACGGAATTATTCGCCATGTTGTCGTTCGACGTACTTAGACGATTCTATTACACTGCAGGGGGCAGGGGAAATTTCTAAGGGCTGAGTTGTATTTTTTTCTTTTTGGATTTAGCTGCTGTTTTTTCTTTCTTGTTAGTAACTAAGCCGCCACTCTGGAATTCGAAGTTAAAAGGGGAGGTTTAAATATAATATTTTTTAAATTCCATGAGAGGCACATAAAATGGTAAATAATCATCTTGCATATTGCATCACCCCTGCGGTGTAATGGAATCGTCCAAGTACGTCGAAAGACAAAATGGCGGATATTTCCGTTCGTTACTAAATTCAGAGGTAAAAAACACTTTTTGTACAGTTAAAAATACAATTTTTTCAACAGTTTGAAGGTGATTTGGGTGCATATGACTCTTGTGTATATACATAACGGTTGACTAATGTTCAAATGTTCTGTTAAAGTGCATTTAAAAATTGTTGTCGTGAGTTGTCGTGAGGGGTCGTGAGTTGTCCGTATTTAGTGCGACCCAGCAGTTGTGATAAAGTGCTTTGCTCAAGGAACCCAAGTGGTGCGACTGACCAGGGCCAAATTTCATATAACCACTTAGGCAAAAAATACGGCTTAAAAATTGTCTGCTTAGCAGTCACAGATTGTTCATGTGACATGCTTATTTTGACTGGTTACACTATTTTGGTAAGCATATTTTTATTGCGCATAGCTACTTTTTGTGCTTAATGGCTGTATGAAATTGTACCAATGCCAGGATTTAAATCCACATTCTATAAACCACAGAAGTCAAGTCCAGACTGCTCGGCCACTACAACCCACCAGACACAAAATCTCACTTTTACTCACTTCAGTGTCCCGGTGATGAAATTGTGTACCACTTGAAGAACCAAAGTCTGATTGAGTTGCACTAAGTTATCAAACAATATCTTCATCTGTCGTCTGTAATCGATGAACATGATCTCGTCTTCTCCCTGACTGTCAAAGTTATACGTGTCCTCGTACTTGAACTTGCGGATGACAACATAAAGCATATTCTCCATGAAGCTCATCTGAGTGGGACTTATCTTTGGTATCTAAGGAGCAAGGGGTGTGAAGACAACGTCAGAGATCGGCCAGAGCCTAATTTCATGAAACTGTTAATGGTTAAGCAGAAACTTCTGCTTAGCAAATTTCTTTGCTAAGCAAAAACGTGTGGGGCACCAGTTACGAAGATGGTAACTTTATAGAATTTTGGCTAGTAACCTGCTTCTGTTAAACACAATGAACACTATTGGTAATTGTCAAAGACTAGTCTTCACAGTTGGTGTATGTCAACAGTATGCATAACATAACAAACCTGTGAAAATTTGAGCTCAATCGGTCGACGAAATTGCGAGATAATAATGAAAGAAAAAATACCCTTGTCACACGATGTTGTTTGCTTTCTGATGCTTGATTTCGAGACCTCAAATTCTAAACTTGAGGTCTCGAAATCAAATTCGTGAAAAATTACTTTTTTCTCAAAAACTACGTCACTTCAGAGGGAGCTGTTTATCACAATGTTTTATACTATCAACCTCTCCCCAATACTCATAATCAAGAAAGGTTTTATGATGATAATCATTTTGAGTAATTATCAATAGTGTCCACTGCCTTTAAGCAACACTTTCCTGTGCTTAGCAAGTTTTTATGCTTACAGGCTTATCAAATTGGGCACTGGGGATTAGTGGGTAGAGTCTCCATAATAGAGGAATGGTCAGCCGCATTACATGTGTGGTCATGCCACATAACACGCCAGGGGTAAATGGGTACCTGTGAGGGCAGGATTGTTATTGTGATTGATTGTGATTGATTGACATATTTGGCCGCAACGGCTGTATACCCCCCACGGAGCTGAGATGTTTAAAAGGATTGAAACAAACGGCCCAAATGACCAGGGGTAACCAACTTGTTCATCTTTACAACTGCAAACCAGCCTTTTTTACCCCCATATACATCCTTCAAACTACATTTTGAAGTGATCTCATAAATTATGACAAGAGAAAAGATCTGAGCCTCTTGTATTGGTCACCATCGCTGAGGACACATAATGGAAACATGCACAAGTGTACACGCCATTCACAACTCTCAGCTAAGGATACATGTACGTCTCCATTGACCTCAGTCAGGGTGCTGTTTGGGATTGTGACATCACATGCCAGGGGGCTAGATACTGTACCTACCTGTTTGAGAACCCCGATGTAGTCGTGAGCGAAGCCGGTGACAGCCAACGAGATGTCGTCATCTTCGTGTCCCAGGAAGTCAAACATGAGAGGGAGTTTACTCTCCACAGCTTGTAGGGTCTTGGCTGTGAGGGCGCTGTCTCGACTCTTTACCAGCCTGCGTTTATGCCAAGAGAGAATACCATGATCGTTGAGGGTGAAAACTGACACTTCAGGTAAAACATCACATGTACAAAAATATTGTATAACTGGTTTGCTGTAACACCATGTGTATACATGTACATCTAGTTGTTGTGTAAATTATGTTCTTTTGAGAACTTCTCTAATACTGCGGAGTAGATTTTCAGAATTTTTGAGACTTCCCAGTTCTGAAAAGAACTGTCCAGCTTATTAACTACTACCTGAGGGGAAGGTAGGAAATCGGCCAGGACTACAGTTCAGGTAGTTTTATTTGTGGATCAAGGGGACTTCTGGTTATTAGATTAAGTTCTAAGTTCTTAATTGGTCTCAGCTTTTTAACTACATGTAGAGTGCTCAAAGATTGTTAACAGATGTCAAGTTATTTGATAAATTGTTGGTATTTTTTATTTATTCAGCAGAGACGAGGGTTATCAAGAATCCGCCCTTGGCCAAATGTCACTTACTTTTCCCAGCATGTTATGAGATTCATTCCAATGCCGTTGGTCAACTTTGAAAGTTTTGCTAAGAAATCTACATCATCCTGCACGAGAAGAAAACAAAATAAAAATGTAAAAATTTGTTTGTATACAAGTCGCCTGACACACAAGGCCTGAACGCCACCTCAAGGTGTGGATTACAATTTATTTGTTCAAGTGGCAGTTACCACCTACTCCTGGGTAAATTGTTAATAATTTGGTGTTGAACAAAGAATAACCGACTCACAAACAGGACATGAACCTGGACCCGCCAAATTCAATTCAACAAAACATTTGTTTTCACTCTTGCCTTCACACAATAAAATACATAATTGGTGTTTCATAATATTACAGTGACAGGTATAAAACAGTCGCCAACATTTTTAACATATTAGACGGGCAAAAACATACCATTGGGTGAGAGCCTTGGTTGTTGTACCCTAACCTATTGACAGACTAACACTGCATTTAAGACTTACAAAGACAAAGGGCGACGCCTAGACGCTCTACCAACTGAGCCATCAAGCCAAATTGGAGCCGAAGGAAAATTTTCCTGTGTTTTTTCACCAACAAATATAATTGTAGCCCCCAGCTTGAAGTGGCCTTCAGGCCTTGTGTGTCAAGTGACTAGCAAAAAAGAAAAAAAAAAAAAAAAAAAAAAAAAAAAAAGTTTGGTTTTAGGTTTTTTTCCCACCCATACTCGGCAAATAAATGTGTTTATAAATAACATGAATTCTTGACAATATCAACTTACATCCGAGGGTGGAATAACTCCTGAATCGTGCAGCACTTTGGTAATGGATTCCACCAGCTCAGTCTTAGCAATGGGGTCCATTCCCTTGCTGATGATCTCATGGAAACAGTCGCAGGCACTCTCTCGTAGGACATCGATGGAGAGGTAACGCAGCAACAAGGAAACAAAGCGATCGTTGGCGATGAGGTTGATGTCGATCCAGCACACGTATGATCCCACCACCTCAAGGCACAAACACGTCAACTCCGGGTTGGTGTTCTCGTATGTTTTCTGTCGGGGGAAGCAGTGTGCATGAAGGCTTGAGAAAATCTAGGTTTTCAATCAGGGCGCACTTCTGGGGTCGATTTCACAAAGAGTTAGGACTAGTCCTAACTTAGGATTAGTCCTAGGAGATGTACAAACTGCATGGATAGTCCTAAGTTAGGATGGGTAACTGGTCCTAACTCGAGATAAGACTAGTCCTAACTCTTTGTGAAATCCACCCCATGTGTCCTATGTCATTTGAGCATGGACACGAATACGTGTGTGTCCTTGGGCATGACACTCCCAATAAAATGCTTTATCTTAACCTGGGTGTACAAATGGCAACCTGTGAGTGCCGAGCGGGTTGCATGTTAGCATGCCCCTTAGCATGCCAGCTGTGTTCAGCACAAAGAAATCCTGCTTAGCAGAACTATTCCACCAGCCAAACACCATACAGTTTAAATTGCTCCGACTAGTACCCCACTTATTTCTTGTTAAGCAAAGAAACTTGCCAACAGAATTTTTTTTGTAACAGCTTTATGAAGTTGAGCCAAGGTCCTGCAATAAGGTGCATGTATTGGGTTAGGGGGAGGGGGGGGGGGGGTGTCATAAGGGACAAAAGGAAGGGGTGAGGCATGTGAGGAGAGCAAGATCACTCACCAGAATATTGTACCAAGAGTTCACCATCTCATTCACTGCCCGTTCTCTCATGCTATCCTTCAACAGCGTACTCTTCGTAGCATCCTGTTTGAAAGGGAAGGAACATGTTTGTTAATCACTCTTAAAACAAATGCCAATAAAAACTTACTTGGTTAGAATTATGGCAGCTCTCAGTCCATGCTAGATTATAACCTCATCATGCTCATACTCATAAACAGATCACTCTCACATCGTCGACTGACCAATGAATCACAAATGTTATGTCTGTTTCGAACGAAACTGGGATTTCTTAATTTCAATAGATTTGAGAATGTAAACAGTCATACATGTATGAAAGTTTGTGTGTTTTCTAGTTTATTTGTTTAATACATAATTGTTTTAATGTAGAGAGTTTCTGTGCAGTGATTATCCATCCACTCAAACTGTTTTAATCATTCTTTACAGAACTGAATGGTGATCAATAAAAATGATCCCTCATACACTAGACCGGGTGTGAGTGTGCCAGTTACTTTGACCAATCAACCCTTCCAATGTCTATGGATGGCTTAAAATTTACAAGACGATATTTTGAGAAGTTTTGTGCCCACTACCTCTTGTGTTTGTATGGTCTCTCTGTCCACTACATCTTCATCGATGGCAACTAAGATGCGTAGGTACATATCCACGGAGGCAGGGCCCGCATTCAGGAGCTGTATCAAGTCTGTGAAGAATCCCGGCCAGCGATGCGGGAAGTCGCTGATGAACAGAAGCGAGAAGAGTTGCGCCGCTTTGTTGCGGATGAAGTTCTTCTCCTCGTGAGTGGACAGCGTCTAGAATTTTTTATAAAAATAAAGGATACAAACTATGCGTTCTCAATTATCAATAATACTCACAAATCCATCTATACATCCTCTTTGCTGAAATGATGGATTCAGAACGACTGAGGGAAGTGGGCCCAAATACAAATCCACCATACCGCGTGAGTGAGCTATTAAAGTTATGTTATCTCTTCCGGGGTATACCCAATTATTATCGTTCTGTCACTTCTGTGCGCGATAGATTTTAGTTGCTTCTGAGGTGGGTTACAACAGCTCCTCTAAAGTGTTATTGTTCAGGATAGATAAGATGTCTGTCGTGGTTATGTGTTTCATTCTTTAATAAGGGAATAAAGGGGAAGCGACGAGTTCTTAAAGAGCCGTTTAAGAACAAGTCACTACTCTTTTATTCCCATTCATCAATGCCCCCTTGTGACGCGCTCTCCACCAATAGGAATAGCGAAACTGTCTGGGGTATTTATGAATAACTATTGGGTATGAATTAATATTACCCCGGTGGTGAGAAAAATGTTTTTTAAGGGTGCCTCATGTGGTCAAAAACATTGTCCAAACCTGTTGGTGTGAAGTTTTCTCAAAGCTCATGGGTCAATGCCGTAACGTATCTCCAGCCGTCAAACAACTAAACCGAATATTCTAGAAAATAGTGTGCCTCAAATGAATTTTGGGGGGGATTTCAACACATCATAATTTATAGCAGCACCTTTAAAGGCAGTGGACACTATTGGTAATTATTCAAAATAATTATTAGCATAAAACCTTACTTGGTAACGAGTAATGGGGAGAGGTTGATGGTATAAAACGTTGTGAGAAACGGCTCCTTTTGAAGAGAAGTAGTTTTCGAGAAACAAGTACCTCAGATTTAGAATTTGAGGCCTCGAAATCAACTATCTAAAAGCACACAACTTAGTGTGACAAGGGTGTTTTTTCTTTTGTTATTATCTCTCAACTTCAAAGACCAATTGAGCTAAAATTTTCACAGGTTGGATATTTTATGCATACATGTATGTTGGGATACACCAAGTGAGAAGACTGGTCTTTGAAAATTACCAATAGTGTCCAGTGTCTTTAAAAAACCTTACAAGGTGCTATGTACATAGATCGGTCTCATAATTCAAATAATTCAAATAATTCAAATATCTGTCTCCAGCGTCTCTCTTTGTTCAAGCACTTTTAGTAATTAATTGGTACATATGCATGCGCTATATAAAACATTGTTAAGGTCGGGGAAAAAAAATATGAATATACAAAATATAAAAGTAAGATCTCTGAATTATATTGGCAATGGTGCTTCTCTGTAATATTGATGACTCTTTTTTTTTTTTTTTTAAGACAAGAGTAAAATGTACCTGCATTTGTAGCCATTGCAATAAGGACTGCTTCAGGATTTGCTGGTCTGAAGAAATCGCACTGGAATATCTGTCGATTAAAAATAAATAAAACTAATCAATACCAAGTAAAACAAAAAACACAAGCGAGGGCTTCCCTTAAAAAATTGTTCCACTCGCCGTCCAATCAATCAAAATTTTGGGTCAATCAAAATATTGGGTCATCAACAAGTTTTTTGACAAGCCTAAAATACTGGGTTGTTTTTACTTAAGAAACCCACCACACATGATCTTTTTTTGTTGTCCAATCAAAGGATGATGCAATAAAAATGAAGTGTCTTGTTCAAGGACACACAAGTGTCATGAACGAGACCAGGGGTCGATTTCACAAAGAGTTAGGACTAGTCTTGATTTCACAAAGGAGATATTAAAAACGCACGGCTAGTCCTAAGTTAGGACGAGTTACTCGTTCTTAGCCGAGAAATCCACCCCCAGAGTCTTAAGGCCTTGTCACAGGAGGTAACTTTTACAGGCAACGTAGAGGCAACCAACGGCAGTGCATGCTTAAAAAGGAACTTTGGCTTATGTCACTGTATGTGTAATTATGCATACAATGTTTTTTTTTTTTTTTTTTTTTTTTTTTTTTTTTTTTCCAAATCATGAAACATACAAGAAATAAGAACAACGAGTGATAAGAGGAGGGCACCAGGAAAAAGCCTAGGCTTGTACAGAGCCTGGACCCTTTATAATGTAAATTAATAGGTTTTAGTTTATAACAATAACAATGTTGATTATTGAAATTAAGGTACGGTGAAAGGTATAGTGCAAACAGCAAAAATAACACAATGATTGTTTGTAATTAAACTGTTTTGAAAAAAAAAATTTGTTTGCTATGCAGCCATAAATACATATTGAGAGTTGATAACAAAAAGGAAAATTAACAGAACATTATTTAGGAAATTACAAAACTTGATAACTTGGAATGGATAATCATGGTACGCGTGTAGTTACAGGTGGTGTCATTTTAGACGATACTGGTTATAAGTAGGTTTTTCATGTATTTTTTGAAGCTGTGCACAGTTCTAAATGAAGGTATTGGGGTGAGCTGATTCCAGAGTAGGGGGCCTTGATGTCTGACTGTTTTCATAAATAAAGTGGTCCGAGCCTTTCCAATATGAATTTTAGTAGCTGATCTAGTGTTATGTGAATGGATGTCAATATTTCGTGTAAAGAGGAGTCTTACGTTACCTGGTAACAAGTTAGATTCAAACTTAAACATAAGGACCCCAAGATGATATTTATACAGTTTAAAAATATCGAGTGTTTTAAATTGCTTGAAAAGGGGTGCAGTGTGCTCTCTAAAGCTAGAATTGGCTATAACTCTCAAGGATTTCTTCTGTACGATTAATAGCTTGTTCAGGTAAGAAGCATGAGTATTTCCCCAGGCTAGAATTCCGTATTGAAAGTGGGGCAATGCCAGCGTATTATAAATAGAGAAAAGCACATTTCTAGGCAGAATATGTTTAAGTTTACGTAGAACACCCAAAATTTGGGAAACTGATGTGTGAATCTTTTGGCAGTGAGACTTCCATGTAAGGTTGCTGTCAATTATAACACCTAGGAATCTAAAAGAACTAACTTGGCTTATTTTAGAGTTATTTATATAAATATTGATGTTGTCATCTTTACATATATTTGAAAATAACATAAAGCAAGTTTTCTTTTCATTAATTGATAGTTTGTTACACTTAAACCACAATGAAACCTTATGCAGTTCTGAGTTCATTACTGAAACTGCCTCCTTTAAGTTACTATGACTAAAGAAAACATTGGTGTCATCGGCAAAAAGAATAAAGGATAACAATTTCGAAGAATTACAGATATCGTTTATATATAAGAGAAAGAGTATTGGACCTAGAATTGAGCCTTGAGGTACGCCACATTTAATAGTTTTAGATGTAGAGTCATAATCTTTCCAATGAACGAATTGTTTCCTATCAGAGAGATAGCTTTTGAACCAGTTCAAGGCCTTTCCCCTAATTCCATACCTCTCAAGCTTTGAAAGTAAGATAACATGATCAATAGTGTCGAATGCCTTTGAAAGGTCCAAGAACAATCCTATAGTGTGGTTACATTTATCAAGAGACGAACTGATTTTGTCAACAAGGTCTATAAGTGCCGTTTGGGTTGAGAAGTTAGCACGGAAACCATACTGGGAGTTATGCAGAATATTATACTTAGTTAAAAAGGTATTAAGACGATTAGCAACCAAGCGCTCAAGCAATTTGGAGAGACAAGGTAATATAGAAATAGGGCGGTAGTTGCATATTAATTTAGGGTCACCATTTTTATACAAAGGAATAACCTTAGCCTTCTTAAAATCATGTGGCACAATTCCTGACTCCAGCGATAGGTTAAATATTTTCAGCAACGGCCCAGCAATAATGGTACCAGTCTTTTTAATAAGATAGCTGTCTAATTTATCATGGCCAGGACTTTTGTTAGACGATAAACCATCAATACACTTCAGAAGTTCACTTTTAGTTATAGGGGTAATAAAAAGAGAATTAGGATAATCACCTTCGATAAAGTCAGTGGGGTTTAGTCTTGAATCCGGAATCTTTGATGCCAGGTTAGGACCAATATTAGTAAAGAAATCGTTTAAATGCTCAGCAATGTGTCTTGGGTCGTCTACGGTCGTACCATTGACAAGGAATGAATCAGAACCGGGCGGCTTTTTACTTCTTTTGTTCAAGACATTATTGATCATTTTCCATGTTTGTTTAATATTACCTTTTTCCTTATCAAAGGAAGCAGTGAAATAAATCTTTTTCGCTTCTCTAATTACAGTTGTTAACTTGTTTCTGTATTTATCATACTTTCTTTTGTTAGATTCATTTGGGTTTCGGAGATAGCATTTATACAACTTGTGTTTTCGTCTGATTGATTTCAACAGACCCTTGGTCATCCAGGGATTGCACACTGATTTCTTACATTTGAATCGTTTATATGGAACATACATGTATCTATCAAACACTTCATTTAATTTTGTAACAAACCGGGAGTAACATTCATTTACATCTTCAGTGTTAACAATGTCATCCCATTGGATTGTGTCCATTTCACGTTTCATGAAGGAGACATTTCGATCTCTGGTATCCCGTTTCCAATAAAACATATTTGAGTTTTTAACTTTAACAAAACTGGGACCGAACAATACAATTGGCAAATGATCACTAAGACCTGAAGTAATAATTTCTGCCTGATGAGAGTCTACGCTGTTGGTGAAAATGTTGTCAATAAGAGTAGCTGAATTGCACGTTATTCTTGTTGGTTTGTCTACAGTTGGGCGAAAGGAGTGTGAATATAAGATATCCAAAAACTTGCGAGTTGGGTTATGGGAATCACTTTTAAGTAAGTTTATATTGAGATCCCCTAAAATGTAGCAGATTTTGTTTTCAGTCGTTAGTTTGTTAAGAATTTCATCCATTTCTTCGGAAAAGTTAAAAACAGCAAGACCGGGAGGTCTGTAAATTAAACCTATGATGATAGTTTTCTTTGTATTTGTACCGATTTCTAAAAAAATGGATTCAAAACATCCTGAAGCACTAACAATGTCGGGCCGAATGGTGTATTGCAATGAGTCTTTTACATATAACATGACACCACCGCCATTTTGCATAGGTCTATTTTTGTGCTCACATTTATATCCAGGAATGGATAACATAGAATGCGGGGTGCTTTTGAGCCATGTTTCAGTAAGACCGATAATGTGGAACTTATGTTGTATTTCATTTAGAGTAAAAGTGAGATCTTCAAAATTTTTGTTTACACTTCTGATATTGGCGTGGAAGATTGAAAAGGAGTCATTTTCTAATTCCTTTGTTTTATCTCTGAGTTGTCTTTCTGACATGTATTGAGCACCACAGGTGTTAAATAAAAGCTGACTAGGATCCGCTGAATTCAGAATTGTCGGGTTAAAAACACAATCATTGAAACGAAGAGTAGTGTCATTCAATGGCTCAGAGCTACTGTCGTCACTACTTGCGCTTTCGTTATCACTCATTGTGTGAAATGAATTCAAATTGGTGACGACGGACAAGCAGACTGATTAAGTACAATGGGGTGATTATCAAGACAATGGGGTGATTATCAATGTCTACCGATCACAAAGAAATTTGTTTGTGAACATTCAACTGTGAATGCCTATTCTTCTTGGAGATTGCCTGCACCTGACCCATAGACTGACAACACCAGGGCCCAACTTCAAAGCGCTGCTTAGCGGCTGATTTTGTGCTTACCATGCGCTTTCCATTTCTTCATAGCACTGCTTACCGTAAGCACTCAAAAAAGCATGTTAACCTTCCGGTGCTTACCGCACGAAAATAATTGACGTCACAATGCAAATCCATGGTGAAACGCGCAATACATGCAATATGGCCACCCAGTTTTTCTGCTAACCTGTGAAATACGCTTGCACCTCAGCAAATTTTTCTGCTACAGTAAGCACGAAAAATTGCTTACCGTTAAGCATCGCTATGAAATTGGGCCTAGGACTTTAGTCCAGTGCACTAGACTGCATGGATATGACACTTTAGAAGCATACAAAAAGCTCTCCACTGCTTAGGTGTATGGTATTAATCTGCAATAAATTAAAAAGACTTTTGGATTACTGGTCTGATTGTAAACAAAAACCACATGGCAAGTGGGTGATTCATTTTTGCACACTGTGCTTCAACGCAAAGCTCATCAAACCCGAGTCAAGTCAATGAATAGAGAAAGGTCACCAAACTAGGTCACCTTGAGTTAATAGTCCAAAGGGAACATTTGCCAAGTCTTCATATATCTCAAAATCTTTCAGAACGTAATACATGTACATCCTGTCAATTTTGATCAGATGTTGACGAGCTTGTCACAGAATTGCCAAAATCAATGTCACGGTCACGTTGGCTTCGTCAATGTCATCCCTCCTCTGATTCTGTGCCTGTCAGCCATTTTGGTGTTGATGTTGAACAACTGTAAACTGCTGTTTTTCAGGGCCAAATTTCTTAAGCTGCTAAAACAAAATTATGCTTACCAGAAGAAGGTATACCTATCAAAATAATATACCATTTGTGGCTGGTAACTGGGTAATGGTATCCTGCTCATTTCTGCTAGGCAGAACATTTTTAAGCAATTCTTTCTGCTTTGTAAAGCAGCTCTGTGAAAATTGAGCCCAGATACTTTTAATTGAATCAGCATCGCACCGTACTTTTGCCCAATTTCACATTGCTGCATAATGTAAGTGAAAAACAAAATCAACCCATACACGTACAGTAAATGTACACGAATCTAACACTACATGTAAATGTACATGAATCAGCAAGTTTTATGCTTCAGTTTGAATAATTCAAGAGAGCTTCTAGGCTAATGCACACCATGTAGTTTCTTGTTACGCTTGTCATTCTTTGCTTGAAGCTAGCACAGAAAATGTTTTTCTGATCCCATAAACTGGAAATGTAAGCAAAGCAAACTGACACCTTAACGGCAGTGGACACTATTGGTAATTTCTCAAAATAATTATTGGCATAAAACCTTACTTGATAACGAGCAATGGGGAGCTGTTGATAGTGTTAACCATTGTGAGAAACGGCTCCCTCTGAAGTAACGTAGTTTTTGCGAAAGACGTAATTTTCCACGCATTTGATTTCGAGACCTCAGTATTAGATTTTGAGGTCTCGAAATCAAGCATCTGAAAGCACACAACTTCGTGTGACAAGGGTGTTTTTTCTTTCATTATTATCTCGCAACATCGACGACCAATTGAGCTCAAACGTTACTCCTTCAGAAGTAACGTAGTTTTCGACAAAGACGTAACTTTCCATTCATTTGATTTCGAGACCTCAGTATTAGATTTTGAGGTCTTGAAATCACGCATTGTGGTATTTTTTCTGTCATTATTATCTCGCAACTTTGACGACCAATTAAGCTCAAATTTTCACAGGTTTGTTATTTTATGCATATGTTGAGATACACCAAGTGAGAAGACTGGTCTTTGACAGCTACCAAAGGTGTCCAGTGTCTTTAAGCAGTGCCATGCCATTGAGCGATGGACTTGATACAGACATGATAACCTTCCTGTTTTAGTCTGACCCAAATTGGAGCTCTGTATCTCATTTGGTGAATGAATACACAGTATACACAGTACACAGCTCACAATCAACCCTCCTACTGTTTTACCACTCAATGTCATCCATTATAGTTTGGATTGATTTTTTTTTTTTTGATTTTTTTTTTATGCAAGTCGCCTGACATGCCTGACATACAAGGCCTGAAGGCCACTTCAAGGTGTGGGCTAGAATTTTGTTTTTTTCAGAGGCCATTGCCACCTACTCCTAGGGCTGAAACAGGGTTACCCCTTTCACAGTCCATATGAATGTAGGCTTGGGTATACACTACACTACATCTGGCCAGCTTGCAATATGACATCATGTGGTAAATGCACAGCACATGTCTCTGCACCTTTGTGCCATCAAACACAAACGGTGCAGTTAAATGATTTCAAATTTTTTGTAAAATCGCTGGGAAAAAAAGCAAATAAAGACAGAGTAAAAGGGTGGGGTGTTTTTTTCATTCTGACAAAGACATACATGTACATGTACTATAAACATTCTTCAACTAAGATTTTTATCAGAATGCTCAAGTTTTCCTCTTTCAGAGTACCACAGACCCAATTTCATAATAAAGCCTGTAAGCAAAAAGTTTGCTAAGCATAAACAAATTTTGCTTATCAAAATAGTTTACCATCCAGAATACCATACAACTACATGTACATGTACCATTGATGTGACTGGTACCCTGGTTATTTCTTACTTAGCCAAGAAACTTGCTAGGTAGAATTTTCTGCTTACAAAACAGCTCTTTGAAATTGTGCCTCCAGGACTGTCGAGTACATTCCCTCTGCATTACGCAGTTAAATTTAATAAACTCGTCTCTTTGATCCACTAATTAAAACGAGCGGATGTATCACTAAAAAGGAATTATTCTTTAGTTTCTCCGATCGTTACGCAACTCTCTCAACTAGTACATGCAGATTAGCCCTATCATTAGACAATAAAATCTTTTCCGGCGTGGCTGATCGGAAAATTACTTAATAATCTTGCATTTCCTGTTGAGCATCTAGTACTGCCTGAGAGATGCCTCAACACAAAGTGGATGCATCAAGGTTGGATTATCGGGTTGGGCGGGGGGAGGGGAGGGGGGTTAGTAACTGTCAGTTACATGAGCGTTGGTCTACAAAGTGAGACTGTCCGAGCCTCAATTATATTTTTCTTTTTGTAAACTTTAGGGTTCAGGGTGAACAACAACAAATTGAGTATAAACCAGAATTTGAACTTGTGACCTCTACATTATCCTGTGCCGTCCACTTCCAACTGAATTTTTTAACCAGGGCGGAAATTTTGGGAATAAATCCAACAGAGCACAAAAATTGTTTCTCAAAAAGTTTTCTGGACCAGAATTATCTCTAAATGAGATAAATACATGTACTTCCCAACCGAGCTGTATAAGCATTTTGACTGTTTGCACCAAGAAATTATCGAGAAGATTTGTCTTTATGAGTTTTAAATATATTACTTGCAAGTAATCTCAGTACTGTGTACAATTTAAAGGCAGTGTACACTATTGGTAATTACTCATAAAACCTTTCTTGATTACGAGTAATAGGGAAAGGTTAATAGTATAAAATGTTGTGAGAAACAGCTCCCTCTGAAGTGATGTCGTTTTCGAGAACGCAGTAATTTCCCACGAATTTGATTTCAAGACCTCAAGTTAAGAATTTGAGGTCTCGAAATCAAGCATCTGAAAGCACACAACTTTGTGTGCCCAGGGTGTTTTTTCTTTCATTAATATCTCACAACTTGGACAACAGATTGAGCTCAAATTTTCACAGGTTTGTTATTTTATGCAGATGTTGAGATACACCAAGTGAGAAGACTGGTCTTTGACAATCACCAATAGTGTCCAGTGTCTTTAAAGGTTAAGTATTGTTTGACGCTATGCATGGTGTGGAGAACTAAGAAGAAACTATACATCAATAGTCAACTTGCGGGTACAACCTCGTGTAAATCTCTTTAGTGTGAGTGTTGCCTGAAAAGAGCCGGTTTGGTCTGAAGACGAGCAGAGTAAAGTCCTACTGTTCGAAACGTCAAAGCCAACCTGGCTCTTTTCAGAGCCAACACTCACACTAAAGAGATTTACAGATGGTTGTACAAATGTACCCGCAAGTTTACTGTTTGTATATAGTTACTTCTTAATTTAAAGGTATTTTATCATACTCAAAGTCAACATTCGAACACCATAAATTGAAAAACACGAGACTGTCGAAATTGTCAAGTCATGATTTTACTTGCCAGACGATAACTGCCACTAAAACTACTGGCATCAGACCTGTGGTCCAGTGTTAAAGGAACACGCTGCCTTGGATCGGACGAGTTGGTCTATAAAAAGTGTTTTGTAACCATTTGTTATAAAATGCATAATGGTTGGAAAGATGTTTTAAAAGTAGAATACAATGATCCACACATATTTGCCTCGAAATTGCGGTGTTTTCCTTTAACTTTGCGAACTAACACGGTCGGCCATTTATGGGAGTCAAAAATTTGACTCCCATAAATCACCGACCATGTTTGTCGACGAGGTAAGAGGAAAACCACGCAATTTCGAGTGATACTTGTGTGGATCATTATATTCTACTTTTAAAATATCTTTCTAATCATATGCATTTTATAACAAACAGTTACAAATGCTTTTCAAAGACCAACTCGACCGATCCAAGGCAACATGTTCCTTTAAACTTGAGCCCTGTGACCCATATATGGGCGTGGAGTATCATACCAGCAATAGGGGTCAAGTTATTACACTTGATGGAGTGCAACAATAATAACTACTAATTGGCTACAGCGCCTTTTCCCAAGGATACAAAGCGCATACAATATAGAAGAAACTTAATGAACTGAGAAATGGAGAAGTCCGTTCCTGAAAGGTTGTGGCAGATCATTCCATTCACCAAGCTAGTTCAAGTCTACATGTTTATGTACCTTATCCTTGGGGTGCTCTTTTCAGATGAACAAATCATCCCTTCATAACAGAGAGGCCTACTTAACTTTTAAAAATAAAACTTTTAAATAAAGTTTTATTGGTGATAGATTACAGTTCAATCAAAGTTATGGTATAGAAAGGTTTGCGGTCACACCATGTAATGATGGCGGCATTGCGGCAACTCCAGGAGTGCGCCACCATTACAACGCGAGGACGAGGCGGCCACGGACGCAAGTCTATGCCGAATGATGATGGTCATATAATGACTATCCAAAGTTATGGTGTTCTAATGCACAATTTGAAAAATTTTTTAGAACATGCAAAGAATATGGGAGCAATGAATTACTAGCCCGGCTGACTTTCTCTAATGCAATTCAATCAGAGTTATTTTGTCTAATTGAATTCGTAACTTTGAGCACATGTAATTTATATAATGCAAATAACTTGGAAGCAATGAGTTAGTAGCCCGCCGGCTGCATTGTACACTGCAACTTACCTTGTCTTTAAGAAATTCTCCAAAACTTGGAAGCAAAAGAACTTGATGTGGTCACTCTCATACATGCCCTGCATGATGGCCTCAGCGCAGAGTTTCCACCCATCGTCCGACTGCTTCAGCTGCTCAAAGTAAGCCAGGGCCTGTGTGGGTACAGAGTTGGGAGCAATAACATTCTCGATGAAAGAGGGCAGATGAAGAAAGGCCATGGCACAGGAAGGGAAGATAACAGACACAGTGAACTACTCGACGAGGCGGACTTAAAGCCAACATTGGCCTCTTCAGAAGATACCAGTAGCACACTCTACACACTCTATGACCGCTTTTTTGCCTTTTTTTTTTAAACAATCAGCAAGTCTGAAACGATCTGTCACTAAGACAGAGAGTAAAAGGAGAGGGGGAGTGGGTTGAGGGTGGCCTTCCCGTCCTTGGCCCAGGCTTCCGTCTCAATTGTCCCTCGGTAGAAAAAAAATGCTTCTTCAGAATCACTTTCTACAAAATCAACTTTTGCATGAAACGATTCTGAGCTGAATTTTTTCATCAACTTGAGTTGTACAATTTCACAACTTGATGAGTATAACTGCACTCTACGTTGCATATAGAATCAAAAGAGGCTCACACAACAATAGCCAGCCTGTTAGCCAACCGGATGCATCATAATAAAGCTCTATTGTCTCTATGTGACCGAAATAAACCTGTGTTGGTGCCAGGGATGAGACTTAACTCTGGGGCATGGCACCGACTCTTCAGCGGGACGAACTTAGCGGGACGAACTTAGCGCGACGACCGACTGACAATGAATGAGTGTAACCTGGTGGATTAACATGAAATGAAACACTGGTGCTAATGGTTTTTGATGGTTGACAGAGCGGAGTGTTTGACTGCAGACAACCGGCCGGCAGCTTTAGGTGTTGAGCTCAGGTGGAATCATGTGATCCACAGATCAAAGCCTCGGAGGGGAAACCTTGAGGATTTTTTCGGAGGGACGAGTGACAAGCCCCAGTGCTAGCCGTGAGTCATGAGGCTCATGTACACTGTATGTATGGTGAATGTTTTCAACCCCCGTTGCTTTTTTAGCGTCAAAGATTTTCTCCAGTAATTATTGTCAACTCCACTGTGAGTGACTTCACAATTTTGAACATTTGGTGCAATTTTCTCTTTTGCGGGAAGGATGATGTAATCTTAATGAAGCGGTCTAAGACCCACCCCAACCTTGGTAAGAGTAAGCACCCCCCCCCCCCCACACTTTAACTAAATTAAACTCAAACTTACTTGCATATAAACCTGAGCAAGTACAGTTTTGTTTATATCAAACATCTCTGTTGCACTTTGAGAAAACAAAAAAGTAAATTTTGGGGGACACATAAAAGTAAGCGGAGCCCCTAGATAAGGTCACATTATTTTGATTAATTGACGTGCAAGCACTTTTCGTGAGTTAAAAACAATTGAATCTGATGACCCAAGGTCAATGTCAACAAAAAAACATAAATATGGTATACATTATACGTATGTTCTAAACAAAGTGGGGGGGTGTGCACCAGGTAGCCTGTAACAAATCCTTGACAGACTGACAGAGAGAGACTGGGTGTGACAATCTCAGGCTAGGACTCTTACCCTATTATGACCCTCTGTGTCAACATAAGGCCCTAAACAAATTGGGGGGGGGGGTGTGCACCAGGTAGCCTGTAACAAATCCTTGACAGACTGACAGAGAGAGACTGGGTGTGACAATCTCGGGCTAGGACTATTACCCTATTATGACCCTCTGTGTCAACATAAGGCCCTAAACAAAGTGGGGGGGGGGGTGTGCACCAGGTAGCCTGTAACAAATCCTTGACAGACTGACAGAGAGAGACTGGGTGTGACAATCTCAGGCTAGGACTCTTACCCTATTATGACCCTCTGTGTCAACATAAGGCCCTAGGCCTCGCAAAGCTTGCTCATCCATATGCCTCTGTGTCGTGCCGCCACCGGATCACTTGAAACTGTCATAACATCTGTTTCAGCAGCCTGCAAAATGAAAGATCAGTTCAAATGAGGGGTGTTAAATGGGCTTATCGTCAAGATCATTGCAAGGGTGTGGCCCTTGTGTGTGCACCACACACCTCACGACGCTTTATGCCAACAAAGCTGGACAAACTTAATTCTCAGTTGGTTGAAACACCAAGTCGAATCAGGCCTTGACATTCACTCTTTGAAGAGAAGGCAAACTCACAAATACAATGTTAGTGGGCCCTTATTTTCTGGGGCCAATTTCATAGGGCTGCTTAAGCAAAAAAATTGCTTAAGCACGAAAATTGCTTGCTTATTTTACACATGTTACTGGCCAAAATTTCATGCCATATACATTGCTTGTGACTGGTCTGTTGTTTACTTTTATAGCATAATAATTGAGTGGAGTCTTGGCCGGTAATCTGATTTTACTAAGCAAGGATTTGTTTTGCTTTTAAAAGCAAAATTTTGTGCTTAAGCAGCTCTATGAAATTGGGCCATGGTCAAGACCAGGAAATGTGAGGCAAATTGGCGTTAAATTAGAACAAAACATTTTCTGAGAGGAAAGATCTCACTCCTAAGATAAAAACTCAACGAGCATTTTAATTTGAGTAAGATTACTATTTTTTTGAACAATAACATTCAAAATAGTCTTTAAAATGTTTTGCTAAGTTTGCAAAGTTCTGATATTTCCAATGTATTGCGTGCATTGTCCTCGTGAAGTACGTATCAGGCCTGTAGCCTACAGTTCTACATTTTCACATTGTACCACAGGAAAGGGGCATGGGAATGGTTGCAAGATGCCCCTTTCAGGAATGACCTTTCGAGGCCTGGTAGACTTTTATCTGCCCCATCTTGGTCATAGAAACATTGTGCATCGCTTAGCTTTCTATGAAAACAAAGTGCCAGACTTTCTACCTCCTGCCTCTGTTTGGTCACCTCACTTTGAATATGATTATGAGATTGACTTGAACAAAGATCCATCGTCTTACATTGTGCAACATAGAAATTCACAATTTACAAGCCACACCAAACAAGTTAATTTGAAAATAGAATGTAGAATTGTGGATCGGAGTTCCTACTACCCCATCCCCCCACTCCTGAACTCCAACATGGATTATGGAAGATAAATTCACAGGAAGTCATTGATCAATCCCTCAGAGAATAAGTCTGATTTCCTGGGAGCAGACTTGATTTCCTGTCGTGCCTGTGCTTCACGACGGGACACATGTGTGTGGCTGTTCGACAACGTACCATAAAATAATTCCCTTGGTGTTTGCTACATAAAATAGCAGCTGTATGGACCAATCATGTGGGTGGGAAGGGGGATGGAGGGAGTCTTCACTCTGCTGGTCTAAATATCTGAAGTCACAGTTCCGAAGGACACCAGATACCAGATATTGGCCATTCATCTGTTCACAGCCGTAACTTCTCAGAAGTAGGAACCATTGACCTTTTGGTTGCGGTATAGTCGCCCTGGGGTTTACAGCTAACTGTTTATCATAGTCCTGTGGTGGTATGGTTTCTACAATTAATTCACCACAAAACAATTGAGAATACCCGAGTCTTCCCAAATGAGTCAAGAGAGGGCGCTACATGTAGTTTGGCTTGGCTTTTAATGAATCATACAAGCAGCAACTCTATTAGGCTTCAGTTTATTTCCCCCCCCCCCAAGACAAAACTTGTGCGACATGTAAGTCTCAGCTTCTCCATGGTCTCAGCATGGTCTCAGCATACACCATACATAGGGCAAAGACAACCTCAGCAAATCTACATCTCTCATTGTCCAATTGTCTACAAAAATGAGTCTATAAACTTTGAAAATATGCACTATCCCACCATAGAGCTGTCTTATAAATACAAAGTTTCTTTGAGTAATCAATAAAAACAATTCTATAGGCCTTAAAACTTTATTTTATACATGTGTATAAATAAATAAAGTTCCAAATTTGTTTATGATTTTTTTGTATCTCATTACTTCACACTCGCGGCTTGATTCAACAATGCAGTTATGTATTACAAAGTTCACTGCAGCTTTGTCAATATTACATTCCCACAGTGCTTTAAACATGCTACCCGTATCTCATGACGAGTCGATCACCCACTCAAATACATGATTCAATCCATTAATGCATACAAATACGCCTTCTTCAAAAGGGGAGTATGTCAGTTTGGAACAGGCTCCCACCATCTGCTTTCCTACACATAGCTCCATCCATACAGGTCTTCCAAACATCAGCCATCCCTGCCATCAGAGCAATGCAGCCTCTGCATGGCAATATTGTCCTTTAAATTCTTTCCTTCTTTTCTTGCACCTGTAAAAAGTGCACCTTATAATCTTTTTTCTTTTGGCATCTTATCCACCTGGCTGTTGACGTCACTTTCCCAACATCCCAGTTTAGCCATAATGGGGCTGTAAAGGGATTAACTAACCAAGAACCAAGACTGCTTTGTATAGACCTTATGCATTGACGTCATCCAGCCACCGTCTTTGAGGTCAAACGGTGACGAAACAATCAAAACGCACATAGATTGGCCAATGAACGGAAAAGTTTCCGTATGGCGCCACCACTTTTTCATTCGATATAAAATAATATAGGAACTTATTTACCTGATTGATATATCCCTTTTTGTAAAAATGGGTGAAAAAGTGGTGGCGCCATACGGAAAGTTATCCCAATGAACAACCTCCTTTTGACCTCAAGGTGAGGGCGCCGTACTGAAATGACGTCATGTGCATAAGGTCTACTGTACTCCTTTTTACGAAATTTGTACTAGCGATATAGTTGCAATAATGAACCCTCCTCCCGACGATGAAGCCAAAGGGGGGATGTTATTGCAACTAGGACATGATGATGATGGAGGAGGGTTACGTTTATTCCTCAATAATGGTTATCGCATTTTCGCAACAAATAACAAAACAATGAATGAGTAAAATAAAGTAGCAAGAAAATGGAAAAATAATCACACACAATCAGAGAACCTGTCAGACTATATACACTGTTATTTGCTCCACAAATCCATGTAGTCTTCTTAGACTTTTGTGGTAAAACTGTGCTAAATCAGGAATAAATTAATACATTTATCTAATCTAATTCAGCAGTTTCAGTTTGTTTTGACTTTTGTTATTTTATTATGCCAAAATTGTTACCTTATGTTTCCGTTCGCTAAGCCTCAGGATACACAATCTGGAACCTAAATTTCACAAGAAATAAACAACTAGTGTATGAGACGTAAACTAGTGAAATTTATACGAAAAATACTTATATTATAAAGTGCTGAAATCTGTTCTGACGCAATACGTGGCAAGGAGTGCGGCCCAAAACTCACATGTCTTGTGTTTTCCCTCGACCATGTTGCTTGCTCGAAAAGGACGTTTCTAAGCATGGTACCCTAATACATAGGGTGATACTTAGTCGTTTACGGGAGACTGGTATTCAGACCATAAAAATGCTGTTGCGGGTTTAGTCTTGTTTCGAGGCTATTTGAATTGGAAAATGTGCATACTTGTAAGCCTTTTACCATCGACATAAATAATATAGAGAGAAAGGGTCCTTGTCGATCGGGAATGATTTGTATGAAGAAAAGGCAATCAAGGTGAATCACATTTTGTTCAAAAAGTCCTATAATGTTTTGTTTAGCACAAATTACACTGTCGCGCCCTCTGTTGACAAAAATATAAAATCGAAAGTAAGTGAAAACCATCCTGGTACCAAGACTAATGTCTGACCCATATAAGTGCAGTGGTGGTGGTGTGGTGATTATCAACTGGTGATGAAGCAACCACACCATGCATGACCAACAGACCAAGCGGGGGTCTTCTGGGATGAGCCGGTGTTGGCATGGGCCAATTTCAACACAAAAAAGTTATCCCCAGCGGATTTTCAAACCTTACTGTAAAAAATCAAGAACATTTTAGAAAGACAAAAAATAAAAACGGAAACAAACAAAACTTGTTGTCATAAGATTTTCCAATTCCTAGTCTCAGTATTAAGAAAGACACTTAACCATTGCTTCATCCATCGGATGGGATGTAAAGCCGTTGGGCCCATGTGTTGTGTAAACGCATGTTAAAGAACCCAGTGCACTAATCGTAAAGAGAAGGCGTTCGCCCCGGTGTTCCTGGCCGGACTGGCAGCAAATTGCGTCACTGCACCTTGTAAACAATCACACAGTGCAAAGGATTAGGTCTTATATCTCAAACTTCGTCCCACTCCTTGCCTTGCAGTAATAATACCTGGCGCTTTGTATCCTTTGGCAAAAGGCGCATTATGAATACAATTATTATTATTATTGAACGAAACCATTGAACAATTTTACTTTTTGACCAAAAAGTGTTAATGTTTTTTGACCGAAAAAAGGTATTTATAAGTAGGAATCAAAGTGTGTTGAATCAGTTTTCAAATATAGTGGTTTAAAGCCAGTGGACACTATTGGTAATTGTCAAAGACCAGTCTTCCCACTTGGTGTATGTCAAGATATGCATAAAATCACAAACCTGTGAAAATTTGAGCTCGATTGGTCATCAGAGCTGCGAGATAACTATGAAAGAAAAAAACACCCTTGTCACACGAGTTGTGTGCTTTCAGATGCTTGATTTCGGGGCCTCAACTTCTAAACTTGAGGTCTCAAAATCAAATTTGTTGAAAATTACTTGTTTCTCGAAAACTACTCCACTTCAGAGGGAGCCGTTTCTCACAATATTTTTATACCATCAACCTCTCCCCATTACTCGTTACCAAGTAAGGTTTTATGCTATTAATTATTTTGAGTAATTACCAATAGTGTCCACTGCCTTTAAATCCGCCGAGGCCTGGTTCTTGATAATTTACCTCGACTTCGTCTCGGTAAAATTATCAAGAACCAGGCCTCGGCAGGTTTAAACCACTAGTTGAAAACCTTTTCACCATGTATCACACATTGATTCCCTTAATTATAGTCACCAGTTTTGCAAAAGGGAAGAGTCACGACTGTGATTCCAACCCACACACCGACGACTCAGCCATCAGAACCTGAGCAACTCAGCCACAATATCATGAGGGTTTTACTCTCATTTTATTACCAAAAGGAAATTATAAAAGTACGTCAAAGTCGTCAATTTCTATCCCCAAACAGTGCTCTAATAATCGTTTCTTTGAATTCCTCAAACTCATCAAAAGGAATAACAGAAACACATCACAAAATTAAATAGGACATTTGCCATACAGATTTATTTCAACTTATCAATAACAATAATTTCCAACCAAGCAAGTTTTTTCAACTTCACTAAATTAAAGGAGAAGTATTGAAAATATTCTAGCCTTTCTTTTGTTTCTCATAAATGCTTGGGGCTTCCATCCCCCTTCAAACTCACAACTTGAATGTTTCTATTAGAGACAAAACCCTACACGTTCAGAATAAAAAAAGGAAACCCTTCAAAAGTGTGATTGAACAGCGCCCTCTTTTGTTTCTATTAAGCCTTACTGAAATTATCACCCTGTATCTTTGCTGTCAATTTACTATACTTAAATATAGGGATATACTGAAATAAAGGGGTCACTGAACAAACGAAGCACAACCAAGGTCTCTCTGTAGACCTTTGGTTGAGTATTTAATTTGTAAAAACAGGTCACTTTAACCATCAAACACACTTAACTTAACTCTTAACCTCCAGCTCCCCACCCACACCCCCCCCCCCCCCGAAAACAAAAAGCTTCTCTGAAAGGGATTATAGATATTATTTCAATCATTGTTTAGAAAAAGGATTTCCAATGAAGTGAAATGTATTTCATGTTTGGACGACAACAAAAACATTCACACAGTTGCATTTTACTGTTTATGCGTATGTCAATAAAAAATGACCTTAAAATGCAAACAGGTAAAAGATGTTTCCAGAGAGGGAAAAAATAAATGATGGTAAAAATAAGATAGATATCACCAAAGCTTGAAATTGATTGACCTCCTAACAATGCGTAATATTTCCATTCAAACACAGACCTCTGTTTTGTCTATCTTGGGTGATACGTTGTTACAAGGGAAGGTACACGTTTGGTAATTACTCAAAACAAATATTAACTTAAAAACTAACTTGGTAACAAGCATTGGAGAGCTGTTGATAGTATAAGCCATTGTGGGAAACAACTCCCTCTGAAGTAACATAGTTTTTGAGAAAGGGGTAATTTCTCACTAAAATAATAAAACTAGAAGTCTTTTATTCTGATCTGTAACCACACAATTTCTTACAACAAGGGTGTTTTTTCTTTCATCATTTTCTTGCAACTTTGATGACCAATTGAGCCCAAATTTTCACAGGCTTGTTATTTTATGGTTGTGATGGGACACACCAAGTGAGAAGACTGGTCTTTGACAATTACCAAACGTGTACCTTCCCTTTAAGTCATAGAGTTATTGACAGATAGACTTTTAATAGACTTTAGTTGAGGCTATTTAATCACATTTCTTCTGATTTTTTTTCCCCGGGGGCAAAACAAATTCTTAAATCAGACTAATATAGGAAGAATATCATTGCCTGCTATGAGACCTATACTTAAAGGAACACGTTGCCTTGGATCAGACGAGCTGGTCTTTGAAAAGCGTTTAAAAATTAACACAGTCGGCCATTTTGTGGAGTCAAAAAATTTTGACTCCACAAAATGGCTGACCATGTTTCTTTGTGACGTACAAGGAAAACCATGCAATTTTGAGGCATGTTTGGGTGGATCATTATATTCCACTTTTAAATTATCTATCTAACCGTTTGCATTTCATAAGAAACGGTTTCAACTGCTCTCCAAAGACCAGCTTGTCCGATCCAAGGTAACCTGTTCCTTTAATCGACCAGTAATTATATGCACTTTAACAGCCAATAAAGGATGATCTCAAATATGTAGACATTAGTTTTCTAATAGCTGGAGTCCATAGGAAACATATTTCTTACCTCACGTTAAAACATGGTAAAAATAGTTTTTCTAAACAACGCTTCTAGCCAAATTTCTGAAAAACGCGGGGTCAAACAAACCTGCGCGACAAAGGAATCGCGACGTCAGTGGCCGGCTATTTGGTGTGGAAAATAGCGCCCTCAGTTTGCCAAAGCTGGAGAACTGTGTTCACACCCAGTTAGGGGAATATCAACACTAGCGTCAAGAGGTCATTTTAATAGATAAGTCGTTTTTGACTCTCGTCTAAAAAATAGTTGAAATACTGAGACCATCCTTTATTGGCTCTTTAATAATGAATGAGTTCTTCGTGTGGGGACTTTCTGCTACGCTTTGCAAGTGCTGGTATGCACAGTCACAGATTGCCTTATAGCCCAGAGGGACTACCTTATAGCAGCAGCTTTTCTCAAGACAGTTGCTTTAGTCTGGTACCTGTACTGTATGAACACACACAAAAGTGACACCAGACAGCCAGAAAGGCAACCACTGAATGGTCCAAATAAAGCAACAGTTAATTTACTCATTTCAAAACAAAAATGGAAGAAAAATTGAGAAAATATTACAGCACCAAAATAAAATCCAATGTTTTTACCAAAAATGGAAGCTTGCAAAAAAACTTGGCACTTCTGAAAAGGAAAAAAGTTTAATGTTTATTTGATATTTCTGTAACATTTGCGTATATTTAACCAGTGTAATGGTATCACTGGTTGTGAGAATTGTTTGTTTATAACACAAAAACAGATACTTGTCATTTGATTTGTGGAACACACAAGATGGTTATCCATTATTTTGCTGTGTATTTATTACCGCGGCACTCTAAGAGTAATATTGGACAGGAATGTCCAATAGCTTAATTATTGGAATTTTGCGGTCATACCGTCACTGACCCATTTTAAAAAGTCTTTTTGACCGTACAGGCATGTGATATTGCCCAGAACTTGTGTTATTAATTGTTATTATCAAATGCCAAGGATCTAGATGTGGGAGTTATTAACAATAAAATGGGTTGCCTTTTTTAAGTACAATGTAGCAGAATATAATCACTCTGTGAAATTCGGACCCTTCTGAAATGGAACTTGGTGTGTCGCCGTCAAACTCATCGCACCCAATCTCTTGGGTTGATTTCACAAAGATAGTCCTAGATAAGGACCAGTCCTAAGACTCTTGAAGAGTTATTAAAAATTTAAGGCTAGTCCTAAGTTAGGACGAGTTAGGATGAGTAACTTGTCCTAACTCGAAAAAAAGACTAGTCTTTAACTCTTTGTGAAATCCACCCCTGGAGTTGTCAGTAGCAGAGTGTGGGTTCGAATCCCAGTCATGACTCTTGTGTCCTTAAAATAGACCCTTAACTATAACTGCTTCGTAAAAAGTTGAGAACGTAGTGCATTCTGCTGTAACTGCAAGGCTTGGGGTGGATGACGTCCAGTACACAACTTTTGAATCTCTTCATGCTGAAGTTTCCGGAAACTCTAAATCTGTTCGCCTTGTCATTGTATACAGACCTGAAAGAGATTCAAACGGCCAACATGTGACTTTCTCAAGTTTTCTTAGCGAGTTTGAGAATTTGATTTTGGAATATCTCCTTCATCCATCGGAAATCATCATCACCAGTGACTTTAACTTTCATGTTAATGACATCCACAATACCAATGCAAACCAGTTTAAGCATCTACTTCAGGCTTTTGGTCTTACCCAGCATATCAAGGAGCCGACCTATCGTCTCGGTCATTGCCTGGACCTTGTCATAACTCGTGACATCATCCCACCTATTGTCTCAAACTTTGTTATTCTGCCTGGATTATCAGACCATTAAGCAGTCATGTGTAACTTGAGTCTGTGCAAGCCCAGTCTTAACCGTTACTATAAAGAGCCGGCAATGGAAACATGTGAATTCTCCTGAAGTGTTCAGCGACATAGGCACTCATTTAGTAAAGCTAGTAGAAGTTGATCACGACTGTTCCTATGTCAGCCAATATGAGAGTACTGTCCGTGACGTCTTGGATAAATAAGTACCTTGGAAAACGAGATCAGTCAAGGTCCGAACTGAAGTCTCCTGGTTCAATGATCATATTCGTACAGCAAGAAAGATCTGTCCTCAACTGGAGTGGAAGTTGCAGAAAATGGCAAATTGACAATACAGAAATCCGCTCATCATTTTCATCAGTCCATCAGTAGACTTTTTGTGTTTGAGCCTGCCACTGTTGCTGAGATTCAAAGGGTTATTATGAAATCTCCTTCAAAATCCTGTGAGCTGGATCCAGTATCAACATCCATGATGAAGCAAAACATTGATATACTTGTACCCTACATCACTAAGCTTGTAAACGAGTGTCTTAGTTCCGGTTGTTTCCCCGATAGCCTCAAAGTTTCCTACATCAGGCCGCTCATCAAGAAACCAAACCTGGACAAGGAGATATTCAAAAACTACAGACCGGTTGCAAACTTAAAATATTTTGGAAAAGTCATCGAACGAGTAGTTTCATCACGTATTTCTGATCACACTCATACTTTCAACCTGTCCGACGTGTTCCAGTCAGCATACAAGCCTATCCTTGGGACAGAAGCTGCACTAGTCCGTGTGAGCAACGATATTCTAGAGTTGAGTGCTGCTTTTGACACTGTTGATCACAAAATCCTTCTCTCCAGAATCACCTTGGCATAGAGGATGCATTTTTATGTGACTGGGCCTTAACCCTGTTTCAGCTTCATGAGTAGGTGGCAACATGTTCCTATTGACAGTTGATATGGGTCATTAGCCAAAATCGGTTAAGTGTTGTATTCACCTTGATATGGCCATCCGGCCTTGAGATGTTCTCATTAAAAAATAAAAATTGTTTTCACGAAAAAGCTTGTAGTTCACCTTGAAATTATATTGTCACATTGTACTCGTATGCATTAATATTTGTACACTACTAATCCTCCACTCTGTGGTATATCTTAACAGCAAGGTCTTTAAAACAGACCTGCCTGAACAACGACAGAGCAAGAAAAAAAACATTTTTAATGAAGTAATTTGAGACGCACGGACAATTTAACGTTCATCCTGAGATTTTCTGTGATAAATTGCGGCAAGATGTTGTGATTTTTTTTGTCTTCCTTTGAGTGGAATCCACTTATACATTACTTTGTCCAGTCTTGCTAAAATATATTTCAGTTTTTTTTTTTTGGTTAACAAAATAAATAGTCGGTCAGGTCGGTGGAAATACGCCACCAATGCTAGGGTTCAAAAATATATAGCAGGGGAAAACAAAAGGATCGCTTGTTGATAAAAACCCAGATTTTTTGTTCTGAAAAATTGCAAAGCAAATGTCACTTAAAGGTAAACTATAATCCATCAAAAGCTTAACAAAGCCACAAAAATACATACTGTAAGGTTTTTTACAGCGTAGAACAAACTCATGTGACCATAAGACAAACAGTTATAAAGACCATAAATATACCTCAGTTCAGTAATATTCAGTTTAATGTCACTACAAGAGACAGACAAAGTCATTTCAACAACAGGCACTTGGGGTACCATTGGTCGGTTCCCCAATCACCTGATCAATCACATGCTAGACTAGCAGCCAGCCTATTGGCTTGGGGCCTAGTGTCACATGACAAGCACTTTGGTAGATGATTGGCTATTAAAGGCGTGTGAGCTGCTGCCAGAGGCTTGCAGGCACAATGCTCTCTATCTTCTCCAGGACAAAGCTGAATGGAGCCGACAGTGAAGACAGGAACTAAACAACAAAAAGAGAGAAAATATCAAACTTAGTCATTTCATTTCAAATGATTTCATTTTGCCATTAATAGAGAATAAGTCACAGACAATACCGAGTGTTTTAACTGGACGATAAGAGCTACAACCTCAAGCTCTGGTGCTTCTGTCATTGTCTGTTCAGCAGAGTGTGAGTTTGAATCCCGGTTGTGACACTTGTGTCCTTGAGCAAGACACCTAACTGTAATTGCTTCTCTCCACCCAGGGGTAAATGGGTACCTGTGAGGGCAGAGATGGTTCTTGTGATTGATTTAGCCGTGTAGCGCATATTAATGTTGCACAGGCTGCATACTCCCCACCAGGGAGCTGAGATGGTTTAAGGTGTGATTTAAGGCCCAGTGACCAGGGGTAATAACGTGAAGCGCTTTGGGACGCCCTCCGGGTGTGAAAGGCGCTATATAAAAACGGGTTATTATTTTTATTATTATTAACCTGTTCCTGCTCAGCAAGATTCTTCAGTGCTAAGCATTTCTGTGTGCTAACAGCCTTATACAATTTGGTCCTGTGCCCAACAATTTCATAACACCTGCATGACATGTAAGCACAAAAACTAGCTAAGAACAGAAACATTTTTCTTAGCAGAAATAGGTTACCAGCAAAAACTGTACACGTACACTGTTCTGAATGGTAACCTCTTGCTGGTAAGCGAAAATTGTTTTGCGCTTAGCAGATTTTTGTGCTTAAAGGCAGTGGACACTATTGGTAATTACTCAAAATAATTATCAGCATAAAACCTTATATTGTAATGACTAATGGGGAGAGGTTGATAGTATAAAACATTGTGAGAAATGGCTCCCTCTGAAGTGACTTAGTTTTCGAGAAAGAAGTAATTTTCCACGAATTTGATTTCGAGCCCTCAAGTTTAGAATTTAAGGTCTCAAAATCAAGCATCTGAAAGCACACAACTTCGTGTGACAAGGATGTTTTATTTCTTTCATTATTATCTCACAACTTCAACGAACGATTGAGCTCAAATTTTCACAGGTTTGTTATTTTATGCATACTGTATGTTGAGATACACCAAGTGAGAAGACTGGTCTTTGACAAATTACCAATAGTGTCCAACGTCTTTAAGCAGCTCTTTGAAATTGGGACCAGGGCCCAATTGATAAGAATAGAAAAGTATAGAAAAGTATTGCTTAACAGAACAGGTTTCCAGCCAAGTTCACACTTTTGTGACTGGTGCCACACTCTATTTTTGCTTAGCAAAGAAATTTGTCAAGCAGTATTTTGTGCTTATGCAACTCTTTGAAATCGGGCCCGGCATCCAGTTTCACAACACGCTAGGATTAATCCCTTATCGAGTTAGGACAAGTAACTCGTCTTAACTAAGGAAGGGTTCAATGCGTCCTAATGTCTATGGTTACGGAACCTAACTCATCCCATAGTCCTAGGATTAACCCTAAGTTTAGGAAGAGTTTGGTGAAATCCACAGGTCTGCTGGTACTCACTGCTTTGGCAATAACTCCCATGGGTTCAGGAAACTGGTGTGTGAGTAGGGCTAGCAGTGCTGTGAACGTACAAAGCCCCGCTGTAAATAGGATGAAGAATGGAAGCTCCTTCTTTGGGTAGACGGAGACCTCATGGAAAGCTGACACAACGGGAAGGAAGAAAATGTACATACCATGAATCTGGCGTTACTGCAAAGGGAAACGGGGGAACTCTGGGACAAAAGCTAGCACCTGGCAATCAGGGCAAGGAATTTACACCGTATCAGGGCAAGGAATTTACACCGCATTAGGGCAAGGAATTTACACCGCACTGTGGGCCCCGAGGCGAGTGATTTTACCACTGGGCCTCACGGTACCCTAATGACCAGACAATTCAGACGGCCTTAGGTTTTCAAACTGAATAGTACATGTACCTCATAATGGAGGGGAACAAAAACAACAACAAAAACAACATTAAAACGTTGCCTAAGTCCCACAAACATCTTACAATTCTGTTAAAGGCAGTGGACACTATTGGTAATTGCTCAACATAACTATTATCATAAAACCTTTATTGGTGACGAGTAATGGGGAGAGGTTGATGGTATAAAACATTGTGAGAAACGGCTCCCTCTGAAGTGCCATAGTTTTCGAGAAAGAATAAATTTTCCACGAATTTGATTTCAAGACCTCAGATTTAGAACTTGAGGTCTGGAAATCAACCATCTAAACGTACACAACTTCGTGTGACAAGGGTGTTTTTTTTCTTTCATTACCTCGCTCGTCTCGGTAAAATTATCAAGAACCAGGCCTCGTTGGGATTAAACCACTAGTTGAAAACCTCTTCACCACACATTGATTCCCTTAATCAAGTTGATCACTGATCCCAAAGTTTGTCTGAAATGGGTAAAAATCTGAGCACCATCATAAGTACCTATTAGAATTGTTTGTAGCTTTGCATAGTGTGAGTAAAGAGGGAGAAACTATTAAACAGTAAACTTGCGGGTACAACCATGTCTGAGTGCTGGCTCTGAGATGAGCCGGTGGGGTCTCAACGTTTCAAACAGTATACTCTCTCGTCTTCAGGAGAAACCAGCATACCTGGAAGGAGTTCTCTGTCGACACTCTCCGTACAGCTAGGGTAGGGATAGAACAGGTGGCCCTTCTCCAAAGGGCTGGGTATCATTCTGAAGGTACCCTCCCACGTACACTGGAGAAGCTGCAGCGCCCCCTCTACCCTCTTCCAGTGGGGTAGATGGAAGAAGCTGTAGGCGATGGCCTCGCTGTCTCCTCGCTTCAAGATGTGCTCCGGGGGAAGGATGAAACTCTTTATCTCTAAGAGATACTGACATAACAATAACAAAAAATAACATGCATTAATATAGAGCTACATGTATACCGGGTTTCTAAGCACTGCAACAAGAAGTGTATGATAACAAAGACATGACAATTTCAAAGACATAATCAATTTCAAACTTTTTTTTTTTTTCTGTTCCGAAAGTTTATAATGGCTTTAACCAGTGTCCAAAGAGACAAGAGTCAGGCATATAAAAAAAAACATTGAGCCAACCCTGGGCATTATTTCATAGAGCTGCTTAAGCAGAACAGTTTTCTGCTAAGCAGAAATAAGACCAGTCACAAAGTGTACCCTTGCTGGTAACCGTAATCTCAGGTTAGCAAAATTTTGCTACACTTGGCTACATATTTTTCTGCTACACGTAAAGCAGCTCCACGCAATAGACCCTTCCCATGTAATTTGCACATAGCGTGTGCGCAATAACGTTTTGGTTGGCAAAATGAGGGAACATCACGCTGTTTTTTACACGGCTAATAAGTGCGTGACGCAGACGCGATTGCGCGTCTGCTTAGTGCACAACTCTATGGCGTTTGCCAACCAACAGGGTCTGTACGCATGCATGAATGTGATTAGCATATTTCATGGGAAGGGTCCATTGGGTCACGATTCACAAGACTGACTCACCTTTGGTACATGAGGATTAAACTCCACGATTCACAAGACTGACTCACCTTTGGTACATGAGGATTAAACTCCACTGCTCTATGAATAGCTTCAACTGCATTCATTTCAGCTGTAGTTAGACCTCGCTTAGAAGCTACCTCTGGCGAAAATCTGCATCCATTACAAAAAGAGGTCAAGATTTTTAAATCATACTCTTCTCTCACAAAATTAACCATTTTCAATTGTTTGCTAGCTCTGTGCTTTGTATGTCCGCTGTGTAATGTATATATAGTAATAATTTCCTGTTTAATATCCTTATTGTTAATTTCTATTTGATGTGTTTTATTTTTTTACATATTGAATTGATGTTGGCATGTGCAATGGGAGACTTTGGGACGCTAGGTGGCAGCAGACTTACCAGGTAAATTTTCATTGTTTACGAAGTTATGAGCGTGCGCACATGACCGAGAACAATGGATTTTGGTAAGTCTGCTGCCACCAAGCGTCCCAAAAGTCTCCCATTAAGTTTTTAACTGCGATACATGTTTTAATAAACCATTTTTGAATTGAATAAATTGAATCAAATTAATTGATCAAATTAATTGATCTAATTTCTATTTCTGTCCTGTAATTCATGTGCAATTCAGCTTCACGCTGCAAAGCAAGATCATAATCAACCATTAGGAATGACTAAGGGAATAAAACGGTCGCAGCGAGTTTTGACACGGCTGTTTAAAACCCAAACACACAACAGAACTCACTTGTCACACACTGCCCTGGCCTTGAGAAGGGCCGCCGTGTAGCAAATCGTTGCCGACTTTGGGAGACTGATGTCGTCATACTTTGCCAGCAAAGCCTGGACGTCTGCGTAGTACTGCATCTCCAATAGAGCTTCGATCAGATTTTCGTGAATCTGAAACATGCTGACCACTGGAAACTCTTTAATAAGCTGCCCGAAGGCAAAAAAAAATTAAAAATGTATATAATTGCGCTGAAAAGGTAACATTTGATGCAATGGGAAAAAAGATAGTAGAAAAAAAATGCAGGACCAGTGTAATACTCTCCCTATTGGTAATTGTCAAAGACCAGTCTTTTCACTTGGTGTATCTCAACAATGTAATAATCTGACAGGTACTTTAGGACGCATAAGTAAAATGACACGGACAATATTCTAACGTCATGTGTGTGCTTTCATGTTAGATTCTCACATGTGCGCTGAAGCACTTAACATCAATAAACAAACACTAGTGTTGAAGCATTGTATAATAATAACATGCATAGTGGATATTACAATGCAAAAAATAACAAACCTGTGAAAAATTGAGCTCAAAGTTGCGAGAGAATAATGAAAGAAAGCACAGAAAAAATTTATTCTTCAACGCTGTAAAGACATGCGTTAAAGTCCATATAGTTTTTCCAGTAAGTGTTAAACAGGCATGCAACTGTAACCTCACCAAAAAAAAACTGAAATAAAAAAAATTCAATGATTTTGTATAGTTTTAATTCCATAATGAATCGTAAACTGAGATTAAAAAAAGAGGAAATCAGCTGATGCAAGGAAAAGTTGCATGCCTGGTTAAAACAATAATTTGTGTGTACAATTTTGCCGCCGAAATCAACCCATGCAGTTGAATGGTTTCAAATGGTTGGTCGACTCCCTCCAAAATGTTATAAAGATTTGGAGGGTTAACTGTGGTCTCTCGAAGAATTGTGACTTACATCTCGCATTATCTTGACCGCTTCTTTTGTACGACCAAGTTTGCGCATACACATAGCAAGACGACGCTTGTTATACACCAAGATGTTCAGGTCACGCCCTGTATGACAGGAAACAAGGTTAGGAGTCTATGAAATAAAGACTTACATGTAGGGCTTGATTAGTGCGGCTGCCAGTGTTCAAGAATACATGTAGACAGCGAGTGCAATCTAGCAGTGTCATTGTGGCAGTGTCATGGCCGAGCGGTTAAGAGCACCGGATTCAAGCACTGGTGTTTCAGCAGGGTGTGGGTTCCGATCCCGGTCGTGACACTTGCTACATAAAATTGGGGAGGTAGTGCTTTCTGCTCTACCGGCTGGGCTTTGAATTGAAGATACCCAAGCCTACATTCGTATGGACTGTGAAAGGGGTAACCCTGTTTCAGCCCTAGGAGTACATGTAAGTGGCAACAGGCCTCTGGAAAATATAATTGCAGCCCACACCTTGAAGTGGCCTTCAGGCCTTGAGTGTCAGGCGACTTGCATAAATAAAAATGAATAAAAAAAGCCATTAGCTGTAGCCGAAGTTGCCGTTTCAGCCACAGCCTCACACATAAAAAAAAAAAACTTGCCAGGACTAAATGCATAAAAGATGACCTTTTTGAAAGGTCAAATTCAGATTGTACTTCACGTTTTAAAAATGGTTTATAATTCAATTATATTTTATACTCTTTGAGCGTGCAAAAAACAAGCGTGTCTGAACATGCAAAAGAGGAATTCTTTGCAAGTCAATATGTCAAATGGACCTATTGAGCTCAGTGCGTCACATGACCTGGGTATTGGGTGTAAGCAAACACGGAGTACTGCATATAAACGTGCCTTAAAAAGATCTGATTACTGTTGTAATTTTTGGCTAAAAAAAAACAAACTTAATTCTCAAAATCACTGAAGAATGTTCCGGAGTTTTTAGCTTCAGATCTTACCGGTGGCTGAACAATACCAGTATGGGTAAACATAATTCCACCAAATAGAAAATTCCAAGAGAATTTTCACACGATGTCACGTGTTTGTGCACCGAAAGTGTGGTTTTACAGTGCCCTCATGTAATAACTTTGCTGGCAATATTTTCAATAAAAATCTCATTAAGAAACTGCAAATCCCTTTATTTTCACCCTCAAAATGTTTTATTAGAATGGGTAGCTATGTCAGCTATGAGTAGGACAACTTCGCGATCTCCCTTATCACAGCCCAACTGGACGCCGTGCACAGCGCAAAATCCACGTCGCTTGAGCTCGATCCAACCTCAGAAATTTACGTAGTCTAACCATACTCTAAAAAGAAACCTCTTTTGTAGTAGAATCATCATCATCATCATCAAACAGCAAATGTGATTTAAATCATTGTCACAATATTCAACTTTTTTAGTTTTTAGTTTATAAGTGTTATTTATTGAAAATACAGCCAATTATGGTCCATTGGTATGAGTCTTCCCATGTCTTTACTGTGTAGCTGTTTTTCTCTATACCCACTATAGGTCACGTGATCACATGTGAACATTGGTAGCGCAATTGGTCTATTCAATGATCAAGGAACTTTTCATAACTGCTGAGATATGAAAAGGCCAAAACTAAATGAATATAAACCGAATACAAACTCCAACTGAAGTCCAGAAGGGGTTGAAGGAACAGGTTGCCTTGGATCGGACGAGTTGGTCTATAAAAAGCGTTTGAAACCGCTTGTTATGAAATGCATATGGTTAGAAAGATGTTTTAAAAGTAGAATGTCATGATCCACACAAGTATCACTCGAAATTGCACGGTTTTCCTTTTACGTCGCGAACTAACACGGTCGGCCATATATGGGAGTCAAAAATTTGACTCCCATAAATGGCCGACCGTGTTAGTCGACGAGGTAAAAAGAAAACCACGTAATTTCAAGGCATATTTGTGTAGACCATGTTAGTTGACGAGGTAAAAAGAAAACCACGCAATTTCAAGGCATATTTGTGTAGATCATTGTATTCTACTTTTACAACATCTTTGTAACCATATCGATTTTATAACAAACGGTTACAGAACGCTTTTCAAAGACCAACTCGACCGATCCAAGGCAACGTGTTCCTTTGATGTTTCTGATATTATTTTGATGCTACAGATACTCACTGTGTATTTTTTCATGCGTTGGACTGTGATGCTGTAAAGCCTGACTCCGCTTGAAGTTGGTATCGGCCGATTTGAGAGCTTGTCTGAATAACCGCTCTGCCTCGGCAATCGTTGTCGATTCTTCCTCCGCCAGAAGGATCAGTGCTGCTGCACAACTAGTCGAGAGAGAAAACAATGATGAGATGAGAGAGATTAGAGAAGAGGTGGGTTATACAACTTGGTCAACTAGTTGGAAGACAATATTAAGATGAGGTAGAATTGCAGCCTTTGCCCAACTAGTGAGAAGACAACAATGAGCAGAGGTGGAACCTTTGCCAAACTGATAAGAAGACAAAAATTACGAGGTTGAATTTCAAACTCTGCCCTACTGGTTCTTGACCAATAAAACTTCACAACTTGTGACCGAGGTATAACAATCACAGACGACACGTGAGCAATGTAATGTTGGCTGTACACGTATGTCTGTACACTTGTGAAGAAACCTTTCTTTTACAGAGGGGTCATTCCGTGTCAATTCAACACGCTTTTGGACCTGACCTTCACGGATTTAAATGAAATTCGGTGTGCTGATTGGACTCGCTGAGAAATGACTAAATCCCAAATTTTATGTAATTCGAATCATTATTTTGGGAGATACGGGTTAACGAACTTTTGACTAATTAGCATGACCTGCTATGTTTGGACAATCATATCTCCAAAAGTAAAACACCTACAAAGATAATATTTACATCGTTTTGAAGCTCTTGACATGGCCCACATTTGAAAACATAAAATCAAAAAATTTTCACGCACCACCGAAAAAATACGCAAATATTTGACCTTTGACCTTGATTTACGAAAATGCGTATTTTTCAAAATGCGCAATTTTTTAGTAAATGCAAGTTTAAGATGTAAGCAACATTATTCTGAAAAATTGTGATGGGCGCTTTTACAGTTTTTTTTAAATGATTTTTTGAACATTGGCTATCAAGGCCAAAACCATAAATACGCATTGTACAACATACACAATGTACAGTGTACAGAATATTGTGTGGTAGTGTGTACACACACATTCAAAACCATGTCACCCTGGTAATAATATGGAGTCCAAAAGTCTATTTCATAACATGACTTAATGAGCTAATTCATTTCATCCCCTTAATTTAATTATGTGTATCCGACATACTGTATACATGTTATACAATGTACAGTGTACAGAGTATTCACATTTAAAAGTCAAGTCATGATCATAGAGAAAAATGTGTTGTGACCCATTTAAATCACAAAGCAAGAAAAAAAAGCAGGCTTAAGGCAGGTATCATTTAGGTTTATACTGGAGCATCCAAGTCTTTATTTCACTTGAGCACACAGCACCGGCTGTCGCAAGTAGATATCTGAACTTTCGCCTGAGAAAATACTCCCAACAACTGAAAGTTTTAGAAGTGATCCAGAAGTTCAGGGACCATCAATGTCATCTGCACATCAGGATGTTTTAGTGCAGCCAAATACCGACATGAACACTATCAATGAGGCTATGACAATTATTGGTGTATCTCCTATCATAAGTAAGAAGAAAGCTCATGAAAGTTACATGGAAAACAAGGTTGAGAAAATAGAGACAACAATTAAGCAGAAACTGGAAACTGCTACAGGAAAATAGTTCGGTGACGATGAAAGTGAGATGATAACTCAGTTGAAACAAAAGTTTCATTCCTTGACCAAGAAAAGTGAAAAAGTTCATGTCTTGAGTGTCTTAGCAGTGAGTTGGAGGGTAAAAAGAATAGCAGATGAATTGGGAGCATCAAACTACATGCCAAGAAAATCAAAGAAACTGGTGAATTAGCAGGGAATGCTTTCCATTCCAAATCCTAGCGCTGGAAATCTCTTTCATCAAAAATGGTGCAAACTGTGAGAGACTTTTACTTGTTCGAGTCTGTCAGCAGACAAATGCCAGGGATGAAAGACTTTGTATCGGTTACTGTTGATGGTGAGAAGAAACATCTCCAGAAACATTTTGATCTTTGTATCTGAAAGAAGTGTTTGAACTTTTCAAGGAACATCCTCCTGAAAGTTTTGCTGAAAATTTGCTGAACTTGGGCTGAAGCAGTGCATCCTTGCCGGATCTAGTGGAATGCATTTAGTTTGTGTTCGTACTATACATCAAAATGTGAAACTCGAAAGGTGAATGATTATCTTTGAATTTCTAATGTATCATGCACACATTACTACACATTACACTGTATATGTACATGTATGTATATGTACATGTACAATGCGTTTTTATGGTTTTGGCCTTGTTAAAAAAATCATAACAAAAAAGCTGTAAGAGTGCCCATCACAATTTTTCAGATTATTGTTGCTTACATTTTAAACTTGCATTAAAAAAAAAATTACGCATTTTGAAAATTACGCATTTTCGCAGGTCAAGGTCAAAGGTCAAATTTTTGCGTATTTTTTCGGTGGTGCGTGGAAATTTTTTGATTTAATGTTATCAAATGTGGGCCATGTCAAGAGCTTCAAAATGACGTAAATATTATCTCGGTAGGTGTTTTACTTTTGGAGATATGATTGTCCAAACATAGCAGGTCATGCTAATTAGTCAAAAGTTCGTTAACCTGTATCTCCCAAAATAATGATCCGAATTACATAAAATTTGGGATTTGGGCATTTCTCAGGGAGTCCAATCAGCACACCGAATTTCATTTAAATCCGTGAAGGTCAGGTCCAAAAGCGTGTTGAATTGACACGGAATGACCCAGAGGTTTTGCAAGCGTACGGATACAGATACGGGTACTGATACTTTGTGTGTTCACGTGACGCATATCCGCGACTATCGTATTTTGCATACACGTTAGCAACGGATACCGGAGCTCATACACGTCGTAGAAAAACGTTACTGTTTTGCAGACTTTTAGTTGTATTTTTGTCCCAGATAAAAAATATTTCCCATGGATTTGCTTTCACTGGTATCGTGCTTGATATAGGTAGAAAATTGCTAGCCATTTGCAGGCAAAACGATGAGAAAATACAGTGTACAAAACCTGTGATCTCTATCGGTCATGTTTGTCAGAAAAACACTCATAACACTCATGATGAATGCAAGCGCACTCAAGTGAATACCTTTAGTTTGTGAAACAAAATCCAACAAGCGGCCGAGGTGAACAGATACGGTTATCTTATCCGTATCTGTATCTGTATCCGTACGCGTGCGAAACCTTTCTATTATCCCCCAGTTTGGAACACTTACTCCGGTGACTTTTCCAAGGCTTCATGGGCCGCTTTAATTCGATTCTGTGGGTTTCGCTCCCTCCACGCTCGCAGCATCACTGCTAAAGGAAGAAAAAATCAAAAAGACCAAAAAAACAAGTCAAAACAATAGTTTTGCTAAATTTTCACACCACACTCCAGTGATATGGAGACCAAATTTATTGTGACCCATACCTGGTCCAACTCCCAGCAAATCACTTCTTTTTGTTCCTTCAGAACTGAGAGGGCATCTGGGGCGTGTAATGTTTTTGGCCCCGGTTGCTATGGCTGCTACATGTACGAGCCTCGGTTTTCACGAAGTTCTTTGTTAATTAAATCAGCAATTGTAAACATAGTATGGACACAATTGAAAACAGATTTGCATGTTTCTGGATCTCTTCTTCCCCGATATGTATACAAAGATTAAATCATGAATAGTGTAACAACCAGTTATTTCAAAATAAGCTTTACTTCAAATGCAGCCTCTGGCTGCCAAGTTTGAATGCATGGGATCGCGGGGACGGGAGGCATTGAGGCGTGGGTTAGATATGGGACGGGATAGGGAAGGGGCACACGGTGGGTCAGGGAGGTGGAAAAAAAATGAATGGGGCTGGTGAGGGGGAAAAAAGGGAAAGGTACTTGAAAACGATCCAGGACAGGTACAGAATCAACGAAACGGGATATAAACAGGACTGGGAAGGAACCACTATCGGGACCTGCTGGAAACTGGGAAAATATGGATGGGATCGACAAATAATGCAGAAACGGAAAAAAAGACGGACAATATACGATTTCACAAATCACTTGCATTTGTCTTAACTTTGGCTAGGTGGTTTGTCACAGTGATTTGTATTGTAACCCTGCCCAGCCACTTTAACCCTCCCCTGTACACAATGCTACACTTGCAGCATTTTATACGTAGAGCTATTTAACGGGGTTGCCGTGTGAAGCGCGGCATCCGGCTAGTAAATACATGTATGTTGATACCTCACCATGCAATGCCTCAAACCTCAATGGTGCCTCAATGGTGAATGTGTACTTGTACAAATATGTAGAAAAACATCCAATTCCACAAAGGGATTTTGTGAATGAACGTTCATGATGTGTAAAATGTTTGACAGGATGAACTGGACCCCAGTTTCATAAGAGCTAAGCAGTTAGGTAAAAATTATGCTTAAAATCAACATTCTGCTAAGCGGATGACATATTGTTACATGATGTGTATATGTACATAGTATGGTCAGATACATGTACAGTACATGTACATGTAGTCTGGTAGTAGGAGGGTGGACTGTGCAGCATGTCCCACAAACTACCTGCGGTCATACAATCGTTCAAAACCATAGTGGCTGATATTGAACGGTCAGAAAGTACAAGGATTTTAAGCTCCAGTTCTTGAGTGAAACTGAACATGGAAACCATGGACTGCAAATTAAATCTTCCCTTAAAGGCAGTGGACACCATTGGTAGTTGTCAAAGACTAGTCTTCACAGTTGGTGTATGTCAACAACGCATCAAATAACAAACCTGTGAAAATTTTAGCTCAATCGATCATCTAACATGTCTAAGTTGTGAGATAGTAATGAAAGAAAATGCACCCTTGTCCCACGGAGTTGTGTGCTTTCTGATGCTTAATTTGGGGTCTCGAAATAAAATGTGTGGAAAATTACTTCTTCCTTGAAAACTATGCCACTTCAGGGGAAGCTGTTTCTCCCAATGTTTCATACTATCAACCTCTCCTCATTACTCGTAATCAAGAAAGGTTTTATGATGATAATTTTTTTGTGAGTAATTGCCAATAGTGTCCACTGCCTTTAATGCAGTCTAGAATCAACCTCAAACCCATTAGGCATGTTAGATGAAGTCTCAACGTGCTCAGCGACGAGTGCAATCATGCAACTTGTGCTCGAGTGATTTCCAAAAAGGGGAACAAAGCATTTATTTTTCATTCAGACATAACGCAGCCTTTATCATCACTACAATTTAGGTTGCAATAATAATATATGGTGAACCACTCTCACAAAAGCTCTTTTTATAGTACAGCCATTAGCGGCCGAGCCTTGCCACCCAAATCATAGTTGCTACTATTTAGGTGAAATGAGTCTGTCAAAACAACCGTATTCCACCACGGTTTGTAATGATTTAGATGGACGTGATTATAATTTACTGATGTAAAAACAAATGAAGATGATGATGATGATGGGTCATTAAGGCTTCAGGCCATTAGGCCACAAACCCTTAACGACAAAAGTAAATGACCTGAAAATCATCGAGGGAAAAAAATATAATCATGGAGGAAGGAAGAGAAGGAGCTAGAACGAAGGGACTTCAAGAGTCGAACCTGTGGTACAGCAGCCGTTTAACGACACCTCATAATCCCCACACCTTATACAGACAATGAGCGACCTGGCGTATGTGAGTTTGCGCGTGCGCACTTGTTCTCTTACTCAACTATGGTGTCGTATGTCGTATGGATATAATACAGCAAAAACAACTTTTTTGAGACCTGATAAACATTGTGTACACTTCCGCCCACCAAATCGAAAAACGCAACTGAATACCAACCACCCTCGTGTGCTAATACCCAAATTTTTAACCACCGTTAGTGACCTTCTCTTCCTTCCTCCATGGTATAATCAAGAATAAATAGACACATCAATGCAAAGGGTAAAACATTAGTGTCTGGATAGAAAACACAGTTACCTGATACATTGCGGCCCTGTTTACCTCGTTTTTGGAAGGCCAGGGTACCAGGGCATTTTCTCCTTGGTAAAGGACACCCTAGTACATGAGGAAATTGTAAAGGGCATAAAGGCAATGACTAGGGGCATGGAGGCAATCGCCTTTGTTGCCTCTGTGAAGTATCACGCCCGCATTGTTAAATTTACAACAGTAATTAATAATAACACCAAAAGGGAAAAAGATGTTGACATCTTTGATCAGGCCTTGAACATGTACTCACTCTTCCAGGGGGCACAACCATTTCTCTCTAGTAAAGGGGCACTTCCTCGAGAAAAATACAAATTTTCAAACATCCTTGTCCCAAAATTGTCCTTTCATCTATACATAAACTTAACCGATTAATTGCATAAATGTTTAAAAGGTTAAAACTAAATTAAAACAAGCTCTAATGAGAATTGTTGTTAAACTTCGGTATTTAGAATAATTTAAAGCAAAGATGTGATTTGATTAAAAACATGTTTGTCATCTGTCATGTTTTCTCGCTTCGGTGCGCGCAAGTCTATTGCAACTTGGCAAAGGGCACCACATCCACAGCAAAGGGCACCACAGTATTTCCTGTGGGTGACATGGGTCCAGTCGAGACCTGCAACACTTGAATAATGTTTTTAGTTCTACCTTCGTCCGATGGTCTCTTGGAGTCGGAGTCACATGTGAATAAAGTTTGGTGGTCCTGTGCTGATTGGTTCATGTCGTAGTACGTCAGCGGATCCTTGCCCGTCACCCATGTATAACGATTGTACTCTGAACCGCGAAACAAGTTCAGCGGATTTCGCCACGTCTTGCATTCTGTGGGTGTACAAAAAAGTGACAGTGGATGAACAAGAATCAACAATACCAAGAAATAATGTTTGCATTTATTTTACTTTTTGATCAAAAAACGATGATGTTTTTGACCGAACAGGTATTTATGAATGGGAATCAAAGTGTGTTGAATTGGTTTTCAACTAGTGGTTTAAACCCGCCGAGGTCTGGTTCTTTATAATTTACCTCGACTTTGTATCAGTAAAATTATCAAGAACCAAGTCTTGTTAGGATTAAAGTCACCTGGAAGTGGTATTTTGTCAAAATAAAGCTTTTGTCACAAAGATATGTGTTTTGATGAGTGGAATATGCATAAACAAATAACTAAGGCTTAACAAAAATAGTTTCCATGTTATTAACAAATTTGAAAATAAGCCCGACCCGAGAGGGCGCTGTTCATGACGTCAATCGAGGCGCAACAAATGGCATGCAGTGCCAACACAAGACAGTGACGCTTGGCGCAAACTAAAAACGGGCCCTCAAAGTTGAAACAATACCTGATTTTGTTCACGTTAGGCAAATTCTCTTTTAGGTTCGTTATGTCTTTCAGGTACCTTCTTCGACTTCCCCACTAGCTGAAAAAATGTTGGGATGGCGTCATGTTGTAGAAAAGATTTGTTCTCTTCATGTCAAAATGTGTAATATTTCGGAAGTGTTTACTGCATAGCGCTGGAACAGACGTCGGACCGGACCACTTTGCAAACTGACCCCATCTTTAGTTGTTTTGCTGCATCCAGCAGCGATGCACCTGGCCGACGTTGCCGGAAAATGCAAGATAACCCTTTTCGAAACGTACACACTCACGACTAGGACTTGAATGTACTTGCACGTACATGTAAGTGTGTTCTATGTTCGATCGAGGCAAAGTATGCCTCAATTGACGTCACAAGAGGGGTAGGTGGAGTCACCCCTACACGGCTTTATTTATTTTTTTTAAACATATAAATTGTTAAAAACAATTACTCCATTTATTATACTCTAATGTTTGAAAAAAAAAAAAAAAAATCTATTTCCAGGTGACTTTAAAACATTGGTTGAAAACCTCTTCACCACACATTGATTCCCTTAATAATACTACCCCTTACCGTATTCCCCATGATGTTGACATTAATAACAAGTGTGTTAGTGATCTATGGCGTACTCATTGAACATGGCCATATATCCATGTACCAAAGAGAGTCATTACGGAAGCCAATTAGGAAAGCCAATTAGGATAGGAAAGAAATTGAAAAAACAGCCACTAATTGGATTGTGTGGATTACCGTGTACATGTAACTTCTGGGAAAATACATGAGGTAAAAAGATATTTATTGCTAACTGACTGAATTTCTTTATAGGTCCAATTTCATAAAGCTGTTAAGCAGAAAATACTGCTCAAGAAATTTATTTGCCAAGCAAAAAATGAGTGGGGCAACAGTCATAACTATAAAGTTAACTTAGTGTTGACTGGTAACTGTTTTTGCTAGGCAATATTTTTCGCACAGGAAAAAAGCAGGTCAGTTCAAAATCCAAAAAATCTACTCCGCTGTACAGTAGTAGAATTCAGTAGCAAGACAGTTCTCTAAAGAACAAACTCTACCTGGCAAGTAGACACCCACATGGTGTAACTGCAAACCAAGAGGTAATTTTTCACTCAAATATTAAAAGACTTGAGGCCTGAAGCACTTTGTAGGCATCTGAAAGCACACAACATGTGCAATTGATTTTTTGTTCTTCTTTCAGTATCCTCTTGCAATTTTGATGACCAATTGAGTCTAACTTTTCACATATTATTTGTTATTTTATGCATTACACTAAGTGAGAATACTGGTCTTTAATAATTACCAAAGGTGTTCAGTGCCTTTAAGTACGTATATGAACATTGGGGAGGGGTTACTTTTCCAAACGATAGGCTGTGGCTACAGCTTTGGCTTAATCTTTTCATTGTATCCACATTTAAAGCACAGGAGGCCCATAGCATCATCCTAATACCCCGTTCACACATAGACACTGCTTCTACTACAATGGAACAGGGGGCAAGCGCGTGGCCAATCGTGGGCCAAACGTGGGAGGATCTCCATGAGCATGGTTTGGTCGGGGTGGGATCTTCTACATGTACATAGGTCAGGAAGCTGCATTCTCTCCCCACGCTTATGTTAAACGAGACAGGAGAGAATGGGAAAAGCTTGTGTCCGCCTGCTGTGCAGTCGACTGATGATGATGATGTTGAACGTGTTCAAAATACAATGTAAGTGTAGCCCGGTCGTAGCCAACAATGAGCGGGAAAGTCGTGGGAACGCCATTATTGTGCAAGCAGCCTTAATCGTCAGTAATCATAATGGCAGCGAGACAGAAACACTTTTTACGTAGAAGCAGTTAAGTTGGGCGGAGTCTTCAATTTGCCAAACTGCTGGATTTTGACGGCGATCATACCTCGACTTGATCATTTTTTGAGATCGGACGATTGGCATGATCTTCGTAGTGTTGTGTGAACGGGGTATTAGCAACAGCTGCCATGTCTATTGAGTAGTGAAACTTGTCTTGCTTGGACCTTTTGTGATCCATGTGGGAAAAAAATAAGTGTAACACTGTACTGTACAAACAACAAAGACGAAAGATCTGGGCCACGTTTTCATGGCTTTGCTTACCATAAAGCAAAAAACCTGGGCTTACTGGAGCAGAGAATTCCGCACCTACGTGTACAATGTACGTCAAGTATATTTTTGACGGTTAAGCAGGGTATTTGTGTTTGTGCGTGTGCATACTCCACTAGGCGTTCTTCACTTACAGTATGTAGTGCAGAAATTCGGTGCTTGCACAGTAAGTGGAGAATGGGGTTCATAAGCGTAGAAAATCGGCGGTAAGCAGAGGCATGAAATTGGGCCCTGCTCTGAAACCTACCAGGTGGAGACTGCTGGTTGGTGCCACTGCCACTGGTATCCGACCCTCCAAGCCATGGGGAAAGGTGATTCAAGGAGACCTGCTCTATGAATGAGGTGCCATACTTACGGAAGTACCACCACTCAAATATCTAGAACATCAGGAAGAAAAAGAAGAAAAAAGTCAGATTGCAACAAACAACCCACATACAATAAGAGATGTTAAACTTGCATGGGGGATGAGGAATAATAATTTAGGATTTTACCCATACACCGATGTGCGTTAGCATTGTATACTCAGTACTTTCCCGAGTCCTGTGAAAAAATATCACAGGCATGTTACTCGGGTGGGATTTGAACCCACGACCCTTGCAATTCTAGAGCAGTGTCTTACCAACTAGACTACCGAGGTTGCCCGGTAGCTAGAGCCAGTTCGAATCCTATGTTTTGGCAGCGGGTACCGCAACGATAATAATTGAGATGTTAAATTTGCATCGGGGATAAAGAATATTAATTTTGGATTTTACCCATACACCGATGTGTGTTAGCACTGTATACTCAGTACTTTCCCCCGAGTCCTGTGAAAAAATATCACAGGCATGTTACTCGGATGGGATTCGGACCCATGTACATGTATTCACCTGGGCCAAGTTTCATAGAGATGCGTAAACAAGCAAACAATATTCCTATAACAATTACCAATTATAATAATAACAATGATATGGGTTTATAACACGCACTTCCAGAAAACCGATCAAGGTGTCTACACAAAATGAAAATATCATACAATAGAAAATTAAGACTTTATAAACATAATTTAACTTAAATATGAAACCCAAAGAAAGTCTAAATGAACAAGTTCTCTGCTTAGCAAGTTCCCTGCTTAGCAAAAATACATAAGCAGGATACCAGTCACATATGGTTGATGTGGCAAGGCATTTGGGCTGGTAATGGTTTTGTGCTTAGCTATTTTGTATTTTGAAAAGCAGGTCTATGAAATTGTGCCCTGATGTCATCAGTCACAATAAATCTTGGTTGTTCCTTCAGCATGTAACCCCTTACCAAGAGTTGTTTTAAGCCTTACGCAGGAAAATAATTTTAAAAAGGAGAAAAGGGAGAGTATACATTTAGCAATCGCTTTTAAAATTAATGGAAATAAAAACTTTTGGTTAGAAGGCTAAATGTACAGCAGCTTTAATAGCTAATAATAGCTTTTTTAGTACACATTTCACTTGTAATACATGTATGACAGATTACAATGTATGTAAAAAAGCATTACTGTCAGTATATGGTTTCTCATAATGTGTATGGCATTAGGGATTATTCTTCTGGCTTTGGACATATTCGCTTCGGATTTTAAACTCGACTTTCTTATGAAATAAAATTTTCGTGGGTTAGTTTTATTGTATGCATCAACATCTTCATTGAAACAATTGAACAGTTCCAAAAAATCAAGGGTATACTTTCCCTTAAAGACACTGGACACTATTGGTAATTGTCAAAGACCAGTCTTCTCACTTGGTGTATCTTAACAAAAATAATAAACCTGGGAAAATTTGAGCTCATGGTTGTCGAAATTGCGAGATTATAATGAAAGAAAAAACACCCTTGTCAACTGAAGTTGTGTACATTCAGATGCTTGATTTCTAGACCTCAAACCAATTCTGTGAGGTCTTGAAATCAAATGAAAACTACACTACACGTACTTCACATGGAGCCGTTTCTCACAATGTTTTATACATGTACTGTCAACAGCTCCCCATAACCCGTTACCAAGTAAATTTTTCTGCTAATAATTATTTTGAGTAATAACCAATTACTAATATACCAATTTTGTGAGTAATTACCACTTCCCTTAAAAACTTACCAAGATGAGTCCAGAAATGAGGGAAGATGTCCCTGTCAGAGCAACATAGAACTTTGGGGTCAGTGTATTCAAGAACATCGCCACTGTAAAATAGACAAGCAGAGAAACATCAACTTAATTTATTGGCACTATGAAAAATATGTCAAATAAATATTATCAACAAATATCTGAACATGCCCAGAGTACTGTATATTTAAGGTTATAAACAGCCCGAACAAAGATGATGAACAAAAGGCAGACTGCCAACATTTGGCCTTGATAGCTCAGTTGGTAAAGCGCAGGCACAGTTAAAGATGCTATGTCAGATTTTTGGCCGATTTGACCGAAAAATTTTGATTTAAAATTTAATAGGTATTTTGATGGGGGTCGAGAAAGTTACAAGCTTTCAATTGAGCCATTGCTCGAAAAAGTATGCCAATTATTAGTAGCAGCGAAAGTGCTCAAAATTAGTTTTTGTCGGGATCCCGACAATATATCACATGACCAATTCTTACATGTTTTATAAGAAATGTTTTAAATTTTTGTCATGGTTCCTGACCATTAAAAGTAAAAGTTAAACTTTTTTTCGCTAGAGCGGGTGATACTCTTTGAAATACATTTCACTCAAAAAAATCTATTTTTGAATGTTTGGGGCAACAAATCTGACATAGCATCTTTAATCTGGAGATCGCATCTGCAAGTGCCGCTCGTGTAATGTTGTCCTTTTTCAACAGAAAGTTACTATTATTTCACTTAACTTCTCAACAATAAAAACAGATAATACACTATTGCACAAGCTAAAGTCAATAATTGACTAAGGCAACAAGTTGAGAGGGCAAAGCTGAGGAGGACAAAGGCCTAAAAGCAGTAGGTTCAATCTGCCCCCAAAGAACAAGGGCATGGGGGCAACTGGCTTGGACATCGGAAGCCAATGCTTTAAAAATAAAAAAGCTTATTGGTGTCATCGCAAGAAGAACCAATTCCATACGCTTGACATTTTCACATCGAGACAATTGATAAATCGGTATTGTGACTGTAATTAGTAAACGAAGCTTCGGTCAATACTCAAAAAAAGAAATCACAAAAAACATCAAGAGAAAGCCGTGTTACTACATTTCTATGTTTTCTCCCTTGTAGCCCTTAAAGGTAGTGGACACTATTGGTAATTACTCAAAATAATTATTATCATGAAACCTTTCTTGGTTACGAGTAATGAGGAGAGGTTGATAGTATAAAACATTGTGAGAAACAGCTCCCTCTGAAGTGACGTAGTTTTTGAGAAAGAAGTAGTTTTCCACGAAGTTTAGAATTTGAGGTCTCGAAATCAAGCATCTGAAAGCACACAACTTCGTGTGACAAGGGTGTTTTTTCTTTCATAGTTATTTCGCAACTCCAACGACCAATCAGGCTTAAATTTGTATAGCTTTGTTATTTTATGCATATGTTGAGATACACCAAGTGAGAAGACTGGTCTTTGACAATTACCAATAGTGTCCAGTGTCTTTAACCTAGTTTTTTAGCCTTGTTTTGGGGGAACTTGTAACAACAAAAAAACTGTATGTGAAATGTCCCAGATTGCAAGTCAAGGCCTTTAATAAAACCAAGTTAAACATGACAAACACACTAAGTAGAAACCCTTCCAAAGACCTTGCTTCAATTCAGCATGCTTTGGCCAAACTACTTACGTGTACATGTGGTAGACCTACATGTACATGTACATACATTGTTTACATTTGTTTTGCTAATGGTGCATTTCATACGTGCAATGTACTGTGTACATGATAGGCCTACATATTATGTGCAATGTCGGCCTACATACATCCACATTTGCACACTGTTCAACAAAATTGTCAACTAATTTGCTTATTTGTAGACTACATTTAATAGTAACACTGGAATTATTAGTTTTTTTGTTTTTACCCTTACACCGATGTGTGTACTCAGCACATTCCAGAGCCCTGTGAAAAAAATATCACAGGCATAATACTCGGGTGGGATTCGAACCCACATCCCTTGCGATTATAGACCAGTGTCTTACCAACTACATACATGTACAGACTACCGAAGTTGTCCGGTAGCTAGAGGCAGTTCGAATCAGTTCTGGCAGCGGGTACCGCAACGATATGAGAGATGTTAAATTTGCATCGAGAATACAAAATATTTATTTTGGAATTCATACATGTACATTGTAATCAGTATAAATTTCACCTCCTTCAACTTGAAACAATTGACTTTTAAATCACAAATCAGGGCGGCCATTCTCCCAAGTAAATCATTGTGCTACAAGTACTAAATATAAACAACAAATATAATGGGCAGTTGCCATCAGATTAGTTTTCCAATAAATCATACCAAACAAACCTTGCCAGAACATTCCAGCATTCAACAGCCTCCTGGGTTTGGTTGCTGAGGGGAGGGGGGACCCCAAAACCACAGAAATCAAGGGTGAACCCGAGTGAAGCGCTAAACAATAAACGGAAGGTTTTGTGCACAGCTTCTTGTGCATGTCTTCCTAAAGCTGGCAATTTCTACGTATTCATAATTTTATGTATTGACATGGCCTTTGGACAGAGGCTTCTCAGAGCCAGTTAAGAGCCGTCTCGTGTTACATTGTACACCACACCAGGAGAGGTTACAATTAAAGGAGTCCTCTGCATTCCAACTATGCTACAGGAATGGTACAGGGGCACTGAACCACGTAAGGATAAGATTTATCAAATGTGACAATACCCGAAAATGACCATGTAGTACATGAACAGTACAAGGGTCTGAGTTTCCCTTACTCTAGACCCCGAACCTCCCAGATGTAACAGTTCAAGCTGGTGACCGAGCTTTGGTCACCTGGACTATGGAATAAACTTCCCACACGTATTGGGAACTCAACTAGGCCTAAATGCATGTCTGTACTGCTTTCAAAAAGACTCTCCTCTCCTACCATTTATTAATAAGGGAATCAATGTGTGGTGAAGAGGTTTTCAACTAGTGGTTTAAACCCAACGAGGCCTGGTTCTTGATAACTTTACCGAGACGAAGTCGAGGTAAGTTATCAAGAACCAGGCCTCGGCGGGTTTAAACCACTAGTTGAAAACTGATTCAACACACTTTGATTCCCATTCATAAATACCTTTTCGGTTAAAAAACACCAACACTTTTTGGTCAAAAAGTAAAATAAATGCAATATTTATAATTGGTCAATGATTTCTTTCAACCCAACACCCCTCCAGCTATGAAACGGTAAGGTCCTCGGGGGATCGGGTAAACAACTCCTTATAAGGGAATGCTGTGCGCATATCGCGTGATGTGGCACAACTGTTACAGCCGTTGCCCTCGACCAATAGGAATGAAGAAACTGTCCCGCTCACAACCGGTTATAAACACTGGTGATTATCAACGGTTTAACGACCCTACATGACGCGCTCTCCACCATAGGAATAGCAAAACTGTCCGAGGTATTTATGAATATTAATTTAAGTAAAAATATTTATAAAAAAATATAAAGTCACTTTGGTCAATTCACTATGTACATGTAGATTTTTAAATTGACTACTACTGTACACATGTACCACGGAGGAAGAATCCTCCATGCATGTACAATGTAGTTACTAACTATTATTTGAAATAAACTTAGAGAAGACTCTTTAAAACGCGTACAGAATTACAAAATGAGCCATAAAAAAATACACACAATTTTTGTTGATGAGGTTTCGACTGAAATGAAATCTGACAGGAAATTCTCATTACAGCATTGTGGGCGTGTATCAATCATTAATTTATCAACAATTGACTCAGCGGGTACACAACACACGTCTGGGCCTTGGTTTAATGAAAATTTCCAGCGCAGTGCAAACACTGCTGTAAAGTTTGCTCACTACTTAAAGGGCTGACAATAGCAACAGACTCCCCTCATCAGACAGACTCCCTCAGTCAACATTTTATGCTTCAGTTTAAAAAATGTTGGTGAATTCAGTCTCTGTAAATCATGTTATTCACAGTACAAAAACTTGAAACTTTCCTTTTTAAAGGGTGTATGTATTTTTTGTAGGACAAAAAACACAATGTCCACAGATTTACATTAAACTTACACAGTTTGAAGATAATGATAGTGGAAAGCTTCCCTGAAAATATTACATGCTGAGGTGCTGTAGTTTTGGGGAAATGAGTAAAACAATGTCATGAAAATAATTTTCGTCTCATGAGACGAAAAATTATTTAAAGCATTCACAAACGTATTTTCATGACATTGTTTTAGTCGTTTCTAAAAAAATACAGCACCTCAGTAAGTAATATTTGAAGGGAAGCTTTCCACTATCATTATCTTCAAACCCTGTAAGTTTAATGTAACTCTATGGACATTTTGGAAAAGTACCCAAATCCTTTCAGAAAGCATTGGGTGGTGTGGGAGTTTTTAAATCTTTGATTTTATTATGGTTTATTTTTAATTGTGAGCCTTTCGGTAACAGGACAAACAAAAATTCCTCCTCGGTGTAGCCTTCTCCAAAGTTCAATTTATCTGTAGATATTTATTTGGTCCTCTTTTATCCGCAAACCTTATAGCTCTTGGCAGTGTCATGGCCGAGCGGTTAAGAGCACCGGATTACCGGATTCAAGCACTGGTGTTTAATCAGCGGGGTGTGGGTTAGGATCCGGGTCGTGACACTTGCTACATAAAATTGGGGAGGTACAGTAGTGCTTTCTGCTCTACCGGCCAGGCTTCGTATTGATGACACCCAAGCCTACATCCGTATGGACTGTGAAAGGGGTAACCCTGTTTCAGCCCTAGGAGTAGATGGCAACGGCCTCTGGAAAATATAATTGTAGCCCACACCTTGAAGTGACCTTCAGGCCTTGTGTGTGTGTCAGGCCACTTGCATAAAAAAAAAAAAAAAAAAAAAAAAAAGCTTGCAAAGTCTCCCGCCATGTTCAGATAAATTTTCTAAGTAATATTTTTTTGTACCCATCAAGGTGAATTTTAGACACATTTATAAATATCATTTTGGTTTACATCACTGGACATCTGAGGATCAATACGTATTGTATGCATCAAAAATAATTAATACAAATCAATACATCCGGCCTGATAAAGAATAAATCCCAAACAATCAATTTAATCAGTTTTTCTGTTGACCCCCTTGCACTACTGGCGTCACACATGACAGCTGTCAGCCTACATGGAGACGGTGTGCAATTCATCAATTCTAGCAGTTAAAGGCAGTGGACACTATTGGTAATTACTCAAAATAATTATTAGCATAAAACCTTGCTAATACTTGGTAACAAGTAATGGGGAGAGGCTTAAATAATAAAACATTGTGTGAAACAGCTCCCTCTGAAGTGATAGTTTTCGAGAAAGAAGTCATTTTCCATGAATTTGATTTCGAAACCTCATATTTAAAATTTGAGGTCTCAAAATCAACCATCTAAAAGCACACAACTTCGAGTGACAATGGTGTTTTTTCTTTCATTAATATCTCGCAACTCCGACGACCAATTGAGCCCAAATTGTATTTGATGCATACATACATGTACATGTATATGTTGAGATACAGCAAGTGAGAGGACTGGTCTTTGACAATTATTGTACCAATAGTTATGGTGCTCATCCAAGCCTTGTGGAGCTTTGTCTTAAAGATAGGATGGTATGTCAGATTTTTGGCCCCAAACATTAAAAAATATAATTTTTTGAGTGAATGGTATTTCAAAGAGTATCACCAGCTCTTTTACTTTTAATGGTCAGGAACCATGACAAAACTTTAAAACGTTTCTTGTAAACCACATAAGGATTGGTCACGTGATATATTGTCGGGATCCCGGCAAAAACTAATTTTGAGCACTTTATTTCCCTGCTACTAATAATTCGAGCAATGGCTCAAATGAAAGCTTGTAACTTTCTCGACCCCCATCAAAATACCTAAATCAAAATGTTGGGGTCAAATCGGCCAAAAATCTGACATAGCATCTTTAAATGTGCCTCACACAGTACACGAGGAAGTAGCTACACAATGTGCACTGTGTAGCTTCTATTTTAAAATAAGAATGTACATGGAGGAAGGAAAGGATAAAAACAGATTTTACACAGGGATGAAAAGTGATCATCACAATGATTTCTTGAAAGCACTACCGGAGTAAGGTTCACCATATTGATACACAAGAAACAGATATTTGTGGTTTTGAAAACGGATACTAGCCACGTCTTACAAACAAATGTAGACCTTTAGTAGAGGTACATATTCAAGTCATTGCATTGTATTTACTGTTGTGTATGGTGTTCGGTTACACCACCTTTTTTATGCTTGTTCATTTATTTCATAGTTTGCGCTTTAAGTACACTGGTCCCCCAAAGTGCTTACCATGATTTTCAAAGTTGGAGAACACAATCTGTGGTTGTTCTCCCACCTCTAAAACTGAATCATCTTCTCCACACATGTATCTTTAGTCCTACTGATCACAGTGCTAGTTATTTTGAGGGTCCCTCGGTTTAATTACCAGATAATATACAAACGCTGACAATCATCAAATTGTAAAACGTCTGCATGAAGTAAATTCTGTAGGGTTTAGAACAGTGATGAGTCACTCTGACAAAAAAAAACTCTGAAGCCGAGATCCAGAATGATGACAATTCAACCTTCTGATAACCCCGGGAGTTATTAAAATCCCATCTGAAGTAAAAATTCCAAGGAGCGTTTGGAAACAGCATCCTCGATGTTTGGAGAAATTGATCAAAGAGCACGACTTTTTTGATTTGGAGAAACATACCGCTTGATTTGTTTACCGGGAAGACTTTGGAAAGGGTCTGAATTCAGACAAAAGTCTGACATTTCTTATATCGCTAGAGAGCTCAAGGTGCACTACAACTTCCAATGCTTTTGGTTTTTAACTTTCATCATTGGCTGATAAATAATTCTTATTTAAAAAAAAACCCCCAAAAAACTTAGAATCATCAGAGAGTTTGAGCGACACTTGAAGAAAATTCCAAGGCTACAGAAAATGTCACGCAGCTCAAATCAACCTTGTCAAGATCCAAATCGAATAAAATGAAAATTGCAATCGGCATTGATCAATGGAAATCTAATCAAATGTGAATTAGATCAGCATGATCAACCCAGCTTTCTTTTGTGATTATGTGACACAGTGATACATGGTAAGCTGAGGTGGGTTAAAACATGGAGCAATAAACTAGTTTTTGCTCCATGGTTAAAAAGAGTTGTACAAGTGTCTAGCCAAGGGCCTCCCCCCCCCACCCACTTCAATCACTAAATTAGCAAGGCCCCTCTATATTATTTTATCAGTCTGTGTATTGTTATACAATTTTTTGTGTTTTTGTCTGTACTGTTAAAGCCATTATACACTTTCGGTAAACAGTATTGTCCAAGTCCCACACTTCGTGTATCACAACTTATATACAAAATAACAATCCTGTGGAAATTTAGGCTCAATCGGACATCGGAGTCGGGAGAAAATAACGGAAAAACCCACTCCTGTTTTCGCGCGTTTCGCCGTGTCATGACATGTGTTTATAACAAATCCGTAATTCTCGTTAACGAGAATTTATATTGTTTTACCGTTTTCTCAAAAAGTAAAGCATTTCATGGACTAATATTTCAAGAGAAGTCTTTCACCATTACCTTCTGTAAACCCTGTAAATTATTTGTAAATCTGTGAACTTTTTTTTTTTTTTCTGTACCGAAAGGGTCCAATGGCTTTAAATCAAGGCCAGTTTTAATTTCCCCAGTGTGGGATAATAAAGTTCTCATCTTATCTTATCTTATGTATCTTAGGCCAGACATGTGCCAGAGTGAGACTTCAGTGAGGCCTCCCTGGTCCTTGCCTTGGTGCCCCTTGAAATGGTCCCAGTCAGAAATTTCTAGGAGCGGGTTTGACAAAATACCCACAATAAATGGAGCGGGATTTGAACCAAAGTCCTTAGGATTACTGATGTAACAGCGCCCTACCAACTGATCTACACAGCTTTCAAGTTACAAAAAGAGGTGCTTTTAACAAGGAGACACTTGCCCCCTACACCCTTAAAGACAGTGGACACTATTGGCAATTATCAAAGACCAGTCTTCTCACGTGGTGTATATCAACATATGCATAAAATAAAAAAACTGTGAAAATTTATGCTCGACTGGGCGTCGGAGTTGCGCAATAAATATAAAAGAAAAAAAAACTTTGTCACACGATGTTGTGTGCTTTCAGATGGTTGATTTCGAGACCTCAAATTCTAAACTTGAGGTCTTGAAATCAAATTCGTGGAAAGTTACTTCTTTCTCGAAAACTATGTCACTTTAGAGGGAGCTGTTTCTCACAATGTTTTATACATGTACCATCAACCTCTCCCCATTACTCGTTACCAATTGAGGTTTTATGCCAGTAATTATTTTGAGTAATTACCACTAGTGTCCACTGCCTTTAAAGATGCTATTTGTCAGATTTTTGGCCGATTTGACCGCAAAATTTTGGTTTAAAATTTAATAGGTATTTTGATGGGGGTCGAGAAAGTTACAAAATTTCATTTGAGCCATTGCTCGAAAAAGTCCGCCAATTATTAGTGGCAGTGAAATAAAAGTGCTCAAAATTAGTTTTTGTCGGGATCCGACAATACATCATGTGACCAATTCTTATGTGTTTTTTTTTAGAAACGTTTTACATTGTTGTCATGGTTCCTGACCATTAAAAGTAAAAGTTGTTTTTCATTTGACAACTTATTGGTTTTTGTGAGATGCATTTAATTTTGTTGATGTCCACTTTGGTGTGGAATTGCCCCCTTGTAAATGTGCTGATTGGGTGTGTAATGAAAAATAAATTGGCCCAAATTCATGACACTACTTACCGAAGAGTTCTGCCCGTACAAACACCATTCTTTGTTTACAATGAATGTTGTCATGTTATTGATACAGTAAACACCTTTACAAAAATCTGTAATGACGCACAACAATGGGGACATGCATAGAAATTATAATATATCAGAACCACCGATTAATTTTTTAAATATTTGAAAACATAGGCCTAATTACGGAGGAAAGCTGTTTTGGGGACTTGGTTTTTCACACGGTGATTGCTAAAGTGGAAAGTCACCCATTCACAATGATATTAAACAGCCTTTCTGCCAGATGGTGGGATGCCACACTGCTACTTTTTAACTGGCATAACATTGCTGAACAGTTTTTATGAGCCACAAATTTTGGGACAGCCAAGAAACATTCATTTCTAAACTGTTCCTGCTAGCTAGGTAACATTTTTACGTTGATTTCGACCCCTTCATTTGTGGGGAAAAACATGGCTGATGACCAGGGGTCAACAAACAACATTTGTAGGCCTATAGAAAAAGGTTATGTGTAGCAATGTACACGTTCTGTGTTTCACTAAATGTTGTGCTCTTAGGTCAACAGTGAACATACGACAGGACTATGCCAGGATAATTTATTATAATTTGAACATTTACGCTGGTCATAATGTATCATTCTGATACTGCTAAAATCCAAACACATATTGTCATGATTTTATCCCATTTAAAAAAAAACAAAAAAACACCAATACTGGAAAGTGTACAATGAATGTAAAAAATATTAAAATTACACAATAGAGATTATGCTCCGTGCAATGTGCTAACATTATTACATCTAATGCCACGAATTTAATCACAACGTATTTTGACAAACTGGAGATCACACTCCGAGATTGAGTGATGGGGGAAGATCATACGTATGTATTCCCTCCTCCTTTTGGGAAGATCCAATTTCAATGCACACAAAAGTATTATAAACAATATGAAAGGAAAACAATAACAATATGATTTAAAAAAACAAACCAAACGTGAGGACTTGATTCTTACCATTCATGGTGGCCAAAAGGCCTGGCTGGCTACAATTATTTCCAAGAGGTAGGAACGCTACAGCTGGTTAAATCAAGATGAACACTAGTGACATATGGAAGGGCCCCAGATTAGTATCCCGGCATCAGTTTTCACACGTACAAGCACACTGCCCGATCTGTTGTGAACCACTGTGTAATCGGCCGCTGGCGGCACGGGGAATAGAGAACTAGATTGTGTTGTCTGCAATACGGTGAGGCGACCTTTTTGCCTGATGATGATATGTTAAATGTGGTCCAACTCCAGGCGCACACTGGCTGTCATGAAATGGTCAGAAATCTTGCGCTTGCACTACAATTAATCACCCCCACCCCCCATTTTACAATTGATCAATAATTTGCATGCTGATGACTTTATCTGACAACATGTAAACACGCTAATTCCAGATCAACAATGAATAATTAAATCTAACATGCAAGGCATTACAATAATGGTATAGGCTACTGTACGTGTCGTCGCGTCTCCCCATACATTCACCATCAATGCACATGTGGAGTTACAAAACGTGAGGCATGTATAATGTACAGTATACCATAGAGCTACATTGCTTGGCAGCTGTGGTCACAGAAGGGCTTTTGTGTGCATACAGCATTGAAGGGTTGATACCATTAACAGTTACCTCCAGCCAGCAGACTGTGCATAATGATGTGACCCAGATTTATGCACAGACCAACACACCAATTGAAACAGGTCTTAGGTATGTTAATTGGGTGATTCCATTCTATGGGGGAATCCCAATGAGAATGAGGGGGGGGGGGGGTGGCAGACAACAGACAGACTGCTACTGCTACACTTCCTGTTTCATAGAGGGGCTGTGGGATTGCTGGGCTAGACAGATGAGAACAAAGAGGGCAGTATTCACTTGCATTTATCAGCCATCAACATCTAAAACCTAAATGTTTCTGGTCACTGTTATGAACGTGTCCTGATTTGCATTGTATATGACGCGATCCTTCCTCACTCTATCAAAATAAAACACCAGTAATTATACATCAAAGAGCAAAGTAAGACAAGCTGAGCAACCAAACTATCAAACTCTGATTTTATGTATTATTCCTAGCAAAATGCTACATAAAATACCAGCTGCTACTCAAAATCATCATATAGTTGCACACAGTCTTGGCACAACAAATGTCAAGTCCAAATATTTTGCTACACGTCCGCAAAATTGCTGGAAGAAATAATTCCTTGGTGTTCTCGATCCCGTTTGTATTTTACAAAGCATTATCAGTCTACTTGTACAGTCCTTTAGTCAAGGAGAAGTATAGCAAAACATGGTTCTAGGGTTTTAAAAATGGTAATACAATGCATGGGTATGAAACTGCTCAAAACAAATTCAAATAAATGTTTTCATTTCAACGGAACCATCTTTAACGAGGGTGACCCATTTCACGAAGTAGTCCATATAATTTGGGCACAGCCCTCTCAAAATACTTCCAAGGATAAAATACAAACATGAACAAGACTTGACAAAAGTTGGCACTTAGCTTGTAAAAAAAAAAACTAACCTGTTCTAACGGATATAAACAAGATAAAACTTGGACGGCAAAAAGAAGACCCCATCTTCCCACCTTAGTATCACGTAAATTAAACCTTTAGCAAAACAAATTATTTTTGGTCTAGACAAACCATTGCTATTCTGCAAGTATATCGATCTAGTGGAGAGTTTCTTGAAAAGTGGGCCCTGGACCCTGGGGTTGATTTCACAAAGAACTTAGGACTGGTCCTGCCTTTAGGTTTAGTCCTGACTTTAGGACTAGTCCCTACTTTAGGACTAGTCCCGACTTAAGACTAGTCCAAGGAGATATTAAAAACCTGAGGCTAGGCTACTCGAGATAAGACTTGTATCATTTGGCGCTTTGTAACCTTTGGAAAAGGCGTGCTATAAATACTGTTATTACTCTTTATTATTGTTTTGGAAATTCACACCCAATTAGGGGAATATCGTCACTGGCGTCAAGGGGTCATTATAATAAGCAGTTTTTGACCCTCGGCTGAAAAAGCCGCGCGGCCGGGTGCATTTTAGACTCGAGTTATTTGTTACTAAAGGCAAATTTTGAGAGTAAAATGGTTATTAACCGGTATCTACAATGTACGATATCTATTTAGCCATAAAAAGGTAATAGTTGAAATATTGAGATCATCCTTTATTAGCTCTTTAAGATCAACCCAAAACAGCGGGTGACAAATCAAAGTAACGGTACTCAAAAAAGCACCAAAGGCCTCCAACATACTTTTAAAACTCACATTAGGCTTGCAAAGACGTTGCTGGTAGGTAAATATGGAGTGTGGGAAAATTCTAACTTTAAATTATACAGACTCTCACAAAATGTTTGTAAATTAAGCTGAAAAAGAAAATCGGTTAGGTTACCGTCATCACTTCTTTCTTTTTTTTACCCTTATTAGCTTCAAGGATTTTTTTTTTATAAATGTGTTCCCCTAGGGCCTACATTTTTTAATTTACATACAATGATCTTTACAAAGTTCCTCATGTTTCAAACACAGCACTGCCAGACTTTTTGTACAACCCTTTGAAAATTTCTGCTACATCTTGGTTGGATCTTGCCTCGGGTGCCATTTCCTCCCTTTGCGTGTACAAAACGCCATGGACCCCATCACAGCGTGCAACAATTGTATAGTGTGATAGTTGCTTTGTTCTCAAGATATGGCCGAATTTACAACAATTTTCAACAAAAACACCATGATGACGTCATCATAACGTCACTGCAATTTCAAGCAGGTACATGTATTGTACTTGACTAACAATACACCAAGTTGCACCTCGGTCAAACTTTTGGTTTGGCAGACACACAACTTTGAAAAAACACCTTTAAAGCATACCACGCGACACTTGATGACTTCATCAATCTAAGCGTCCACAGATATATTGCTAATTAAGAAGGAAACTATGTATACCATAATGAAACATTTATCACAGACTTCTACTAAAAGTATATTTTTTAGATGTTTTAATCTGCCGATAGAGGGCGCACTTACATGTACATGTATGTTTGGTGACCCCATCGATACTATATTTTTAAACCAGACCTTTGCCAGACTTTTATGCTGTGATGATAAATCATCAAAACTTTCCAAAAGGTGTATATTTCAACCTAAAAGCCATTAAATAAAGCCTTTTCAAAGCATTTTACAGTCACTTTCCGATTTAATAAACAGGTCAAAAGGTCAAGAAAAGTTCACCAACATCCATTTTTGTGAAGTACGTAAAGCCCTTTCATATGATGTATAGATTGTCAAAATAGTAGTGCTGGGCGAATAGTGAAAATTTTTTATTCGGACACCACTGGCCAACTATCCGAAATTAACCGGATATTCGAATAGTTTTTTCGCCGCTAGAGGGCGCTATTTAAAAAAAAAAAAAAAAGTTTTAGACAGTGTCACTCGGTTCATTCATAAAAATGACCGGATCTAATTTAAAGATGGCGATTTGCTTTTTCTTTTGATCGTGATTGACTCTACACGAAGGAAAACTTTTGTAATCTTTGAACAAAATACGTCAGAAATGTCATTGTTTTAACTCTTCACGGAGGTGAGCATAGTTAAATACTTAATATATGCTGTTTTATGCTGTCTTAATAGAAGTTTCATAAGGATTCAGAGAAAACATTGATATCAGTTGTCGCCCGACGTCCGCGGATTTTCGGATATTAAAGAATATCCGGTTACTCGGTTGTAATTACAGAATTATCTGGTTTGTAAATAGGTATTCGCGCCCTATGCGGATATCCGGTTAAGAAAAAAAAGGCATTCGTGGTTACGGATAGGAAAACCTATTCGCCATTAACCGGATATTCAAATAATTCGCCCAGGCCTACAAAATAGCTTGTCTGGTTGAGGAAATATGAATTTATGAAATATTGACTGTAGAAGAGACTAACTGAAAGGGTATGTTGAAAACACCTTGAACGCAGACTATTGTACGCGAAGCTTTTTCGCGCTCTTGGGATGATCATTGAAGAGTGACTCTGCTGCACCGCTCTGTGTAGGCCTACGTGTAAAATGTTTATGCACATGTATACATACCAACGAGGGATTTACATAGTTCTTTAGACATGACTTTTGAAATGTTCAACCTCTCTTTTGAACCGGACGTAAATGTCAAAATGGGGTCATGTCTGCGAGCCGTTTACGGAGTTTTAAATGACAATTCCGATGGTGTATTGATTGTAAGAATCCCTCTAAAAAAAACATTAAAAAAAAACAATAACAATGATTTGTTTGGGCTGGTGCCCGAACACCTAAGAAGTATTAAGAAGTAAGAAAGAAAAAAAGAAAAGAAAAAATAAGAGGTGTTTCGGGCTGTTGGCCCTAACACCTAATAAATCTTACAGAGCGCTGGTATCTACAAAAAAACTGTTCAGTGCGCTCAAATATGACCAAGGGAAAAATTGATGGTACATGTAGGCTTGACTGTAGAGGTAAGTTTTGAGATTGGATTTGAATGAAGAAAATTCAGGTTGTGATGGCTGCAACCGAGACACTTCTATCCCCATTACATGTAAGCTTTCAACCTTGAAGGTGGAACGGCAAGCAAGTTGGCATCACTGGACCTTATGTAGTTACAAACAGGCTTATACGGCAGGAGAAGCCTAGTACAACGGGGATGAAGTCTCTGTCATACACCTCTTTCAAGAGATACATGTAGAAAGTGATATAAAAGTATGACTCTTCCACACGTTGCTTTAAAGTGCATTTAAAAACAAATTATCAGCAGTTGATTGGCTTTTAGTGCGACCCAAATAGAGTGTAGAGTCATAGTCATACCATGATTTCACTGTTAACAACAATGCTACAAACATGTATCTTGGTTCCAAGTCTGTGATTGTGCGGTTTTGTCATCCAGGGCCCAATTTCATAGAGCTGCTAAGCACCAAAAATTTGCTTCTAAGCATGAAATTTCTTCCTTGATAAAAACAGTATTACCAACCAAATTTCGACGTGATTTACAGGATAATGCATCTTCTTTATTTTGTGGACCATTAATAAGTCTGAAGTTCGGACCCTGATATTCTATTGGCATCTTCTTTATTATGTGGACCATTTATAAGTCTGAAATTCGGACCCCTGATATTTTCATAAGTGAAAGCTATTTTGTTTATTTATACATTGTAATAAACTAAGAGGTACCTCGCGAGATATTATACACAATTTTGACAGCCCAGCCATCGAATTCACAAAACTCTTCCTAACTTAAGACTAATCTTAGGACTTAGGACGAGTCCCAACCCTGCACTGTAGCATGCGAGACCTCAAGATTAATCCTAAGTTAGGAAGAGTTACTCGTCCTAACTCCAGATAAGACGAGTCCTAACTCTTTGTAAAATCGACGGCTGGCCTTTCAAACAAATCAAGGTAGAAGATTTTGAATTCCTGACGTTGGCATTTTTGACAGACCTCAACAACAAGCGTTCAACCTTAACGCTAGTCCGCTGGCCAAATGCCAGTAGAAATCGCGGCGGACCAGCTGAAACACCTTGCCAACTGGTCCGGCTGACCAGTCAAAAATATCGGCAGCAGTACTACAGAACTATGTCTATTTTTAAAACTATTTTTATGCTCGAATACAACGTAAAAACATTCACTCAAGGTTTGGATAAAACGTAAAAAAATCACTCGAAGTGCCACTGAACGCTGGCAAACTTCTGACGATAACGCATACACAGTGCAAAATCCCATCATGCTACGCAAAGGCTTGTAGTCTTCGTTGTTAGTTCACGTGTGGCAAAAAGGGTAAGAAATATTGAACGCTAGAGGGAGTTTCAGAATATTCGATAGCCTGAGAATAGACGCGATAGCTTATAAAACTAGCTTCAATCGTCTTGACAAAAGACCACAAAGCAAAACACAATCAGTCAAGCAGCATGGTCGTCAACGGAGCAGATTTCCGTGTGGGAATAAGAGTCTTGCGTGTTTACAAAAAACGATGCGAGACGGTGAGGCTTCATTCAACAAAAATTACCAAGTTAGGATACTCTGGATGAGCTAAAAGGATTCATGAGCTAAAAAAAATTTGTTGTTATTTGGGGCTTGTTTTTTTTGCGGGGCGATTGGTGGGCGATCTAGTTTATTGCTCCATGGTTTTATTGGTCACATATAATGCGCGGTTGTTTGGGGTTTTTTTGCGGGTTGATTTCAAGAAAGACTTGGGTTCTAGAATGCATGTGTTAAACAAAGGCACAGTTGTTTTTGCTGCTTTTAAAAACGTTTTTTAAAGGAAAATTTTGTTCACAAAACAGACGATTGGCACCGGACCATTCCATACACCATAATTGAAAAAAATACCGTAAAACATGCTCCTTCATGGATGTTGCAACTATTTTGATGTCTACTTTTTATTGGGGGGTTTTCTGGACGAAAATGGGATATTTTGGGAACTTCGGTACGATAAATTATGTTTATGAATACTTATTAAAACTACAATAATAGGCAATGTTTATACATGATAAAATAACTTGAGCGATCGCACATAACCCTCCCCACCGTAGATTTGAAGGCAATACATAAAAAGTTAATGATATTTTAACAGTCGGTTTTAAAGTGTTTTTGTTTTGTTTAGTAAAAGTTAAAAACACTAATTTGTTTTCATAAAAAAGTTCTTCTTACTTAGGAATACTTCGATGTCGAGTGCTTACAATAAACCGTGGACTATAAAAAACTACCTAAATAAAGATCATATTAAATTTTCCAATTTGCTCTGACAAATAATTTGACCTGTTTTTGAATTAATTTTAATAATATTATTGTTATTACATTTTTAAAGAAAAAATATTCTAAAATTAATGAGCCCCCTTACGAACACAATAACTTGGTACACATAAATTAAAGTATGGCCTCCAGCCTGTGCAGTTAAGTTGACATTGCAATTCATGTTGAATTTTGAAATAGCGACGATCGGAAATCGAGCAGTTACTATTAGTTAAAAAAAAATATAAAAAAATTGACGAACCAGTCAAAAACCTGGCGGACCAGTGAAAAATCAAGCCAACTGGTCCTGCTGGCCAGTTGAAAAAAAAAATTAAGGGCAACCCCTAACAACCTGTTAGATAATTGAGGTATTTAAATGATAAAAATTTCATTTGCAGGGCATTTATTTAACTTTTGAATGCGCAGGTGGTGGGGGATGTTGACAAATAATTTAACAGCAAAAGACAATCAAAGTCCGACAATAAAAAAATAAATAAAAAATCAATAATTTTCGGTGCGTCAACATTAAGAAACATGTGAGTTAACCAATTTTTAAGACATTCAATAAGTCCAAAAAAATACAAAGAAAACACTTATAAACAAGGTTGTAGCTACCACGGTCGGAGCCGGTCGGCTATCACCGGCCCCAGCTTTTTGCCGACCGGGGATCCAACAAAAAATATCAAACTCCGACCGGCATAAATTTATGTGAAACTGTTTTAAATGCCATTGAAATAAGTGAAAAATAAAGAAAACAATCCTGTAAAAACTCCTAATTAGGTGTGTATTTTATTTCTGTAAAAACAATCAAAAAAATTTTCTCTCTAAAACCGCGATGTTCTCCGTGATTGTTGCTTAAAAATAAGCCGCTTGAATGCTGCGAGTTCATGGGGTACTGAACAAAAGCACGCACAATCTCCGGCGTGCGTGTAGTATCCATGATGCACAAAAACCACATGGTATATCTCACATGGTCACCCACTGGTTCATGCAGCATGCACCTAGCACATAACACACACAGTCCGAAGTCCATCTTAACCAAGATTCCGCACGCTGTGATTGGCCATTGATGGCTGTTAATAAATCCATATTCATGATCTTCTTGGCTAGCCTTCTTCACAACACACGCTCACGAACGGAGTAAAGAATTGGCGAACGTTGTGCATCACGCCTGCAGACTGTATGCACAATGCACAGCCTTGGAGGAGTTCTAGTAACATGGACAACTTCTGCCAACAGAGGGCGTTGCTGGCCAAAGTTCATTGAATTATTTCTCAATGTGTGTTGTTGACCGATCGTTGATTCACGAAGATTTTGTTGCAAACGGATATCAGAACATGTTCAAAACAAACAATTCTCAAACAACAAGTTCATTCAAATGGTTGTTGATAATTTAGGGCATAAATTAAGAGATAAAGTCGTCCAATTTTAGGGACTTCACTTCCGTGTTTTTTTAAATATTTTTTTTTAGTTTCAATTTTTTTTGTACCATACATGCAGCAGGCTAGTGAAAAAAACCTGCGGGCGATCAAGAATTTTGGTTGACTCGCCCGGCGGGCGGTTGAAAACAAAGTTATTCTGATGGGCGGACCATGTTGGTGGAGTCGTCGAAGTTGCATTAAATTTTTATTTAGAATTTTATTTAGATGATTTTCCTGTCTATTAATACTTGTTGGAAAAAAAAAAAGGAAAAGACAAGAATCAATTTTTGAGTTTATTGAATGCACTTCGTTGAGAAATTGTCAATGAATACAACTCAGTGAAACATGGCTTTTCTATTTTACTAATGTGCTCCTTTTTGAAATGGAATAGTCTAGATTTTGCGGCAGTGATCGGACATGTGTCCCGTCATCCTGTGTTTCTGAACTTGTCTCTCCACTCTGCATTGCCTTCTGATGAATATATGCAACTGCAAGCTTTTCAATTGATAAATTCAACACTCAAAAATTCTGCCTAGTAGTCTACCTACCCTATTTTGAGATGGGATTTAAATCGTAAACAGAATATTAATTTTATTTATTTTACCCTAACATTTTACTTTAAAACTTAATAAGTATTTATTTTCTATGGCTCCCTGGACATGTTTTTTCCTTTGACAATGGCTATGTCAAGGCACAAATAGGCAAGAGAGAGCCTGGGGAACCCATCAAAGCTTAAACAAAACCTAAAAATCTTCAGCTTCCAAAGAAGCCGGGTTGTGAGGCGCTACGCTGCCCCTACATGTACACCCACCCTCTCGACTATGCTCTCGACAAAATTAGCCGGCATCCAATTTGCCCTAGCTACAACCTTGCTTATAAATAATAGTTATTTTGTGACAATGATTGCTGGTCAACTATCAGAGTAATCAGTTTTTCAAATCTCCAGCGATGTAATTTTTCCTTGTCTGTAATTTACTTCCGCGCGACGTTCATGAATTTTCCGATCGGCCTGTAAGATGACCTTTGACCAGAGACGTACCCCCTCAAACGTCTACTTGTAGTCAGGCACCCTCAGTGTTTTTACGGAAAATTCGTAAGAGTGCTGATTATTGCAACCAAAGTGTAAATTTGATGTTAAGTATACAAGTGATGGCGAGTTTGTTTGATGGGCGGCCGATCCAAATTATTTTTGTATTGTAAAGTGAGACAATGTAACTCAGCAGAACCTGTATTATTTATAAGTATTTTGGGTAATATTTCAGGGCTCCCAGTATGGAGTAGAGATTACGATACATCAGCCTTGAGAGGGTTCAGTGGAGGTGGGTGCGTGGGGAGGAGACACGTCGCTACACCCGGAACACCCGGCTGAAGGGGAGAGACTCCCGGAGCCAAAGGACGAGAAGGATTGGTGATGTAAACTTGAAACAAACTTATATTGTAGGCAGTGGGGGGTGGACGCCAGAAGAGTAATCTGTGGGCGCAGTAGTCGTCCAGACTTTGAAAGATTATTGTTGAACTTCGATCCCTCAAAGACATAGTGCCTACGTCCGACACGTCTATACGCATTATCACCATCTTATAAGCACCATCTTGAAAGCACAAGCACAAATGGAAATTGCAACCCACCCTCTCCAGGGCAGCAGCAATGCTTATGGGAGAGTACAGCAATGCAAGATGCAAGTGGCTTATTAATTTAATTAAATTTTAAAATATAAATAAAGACAATTTTACTTAATTAAATTAAAAATAACGTTTTGCATTGTAAACAAAGTAGCATTATTATAGTACCCAGGACGTTAGTGTGTAGCTCAATCCCTATATAGCTTATGTCATGCTTGCTTTAAATTACAGTGCTTCACTTCACTCGGTTTCATTTTATTTACTAATAAAAGTTTTGCTTGCTCGAGTGCATTGCCGGTGGACACGAAAATGAGGGAGTGAGAAATTCATGAAAGTTGGCAAAGATGCACAACCCTTTCAGCAGCGAAATACTCACCTAGGTTCATATTCTCGCTGAGCTTTAGTGGAATACGAAGCACGTAGATAAGAAACACCACCAAAAAGAACCAAATTGCCCACAAATAGGTCCAAATCCAATTCAAAACGCCCTTCAGTTTTTCCGATCTTGACGGCGCTACGACTGCCTCTACACCCGCCATGTTATGTTTGTGTAAGATGGTACCCAGGCGCTATGCTTGTGAGTTCAATGCACCTGCCAGTACTAAAGCCTCAAACTGGTTTTGGGAACCAGTTGATGTAGTTCCTTAAAAAATAAACAATTTCTAACCACAGCGGGCGCTGTACGAAAAGTTCACGGCAAGAAGTGTACCACGTGCGTGTGTGCCTCATGGCTGTAGTGTATGGGGAGGGGGAGGGGGGGGGGGGGGCTAAACTCATAGCCGTTTTCTTGTGCTCAAAGAATACTTTTGCTGCTGCAGCGAAAGCTCATACAGGCTTTGTATTTCCTATTAAGCCCTGTGTGGACGGAGATTCTGCGCCCCTCCCCACTTGATGACAAGTCGTTATAGACCTTTCTTTTGTTGATAAACAAACCGTTGGTTGGCATGGTCGGCCGAACGTTAGTAAAACACTCAATCGTAAAAACAGATGTTTCAACAAAATTCAACATTTTCTGCAAATGTTCAATAAAATAAAATACCTCCCATGATAAGTTGCTTTGTTTTAAAACAACATCAACAAATTTTGTTTCATTGTTACAAAAAATAGCGATCTATTCTTGATTTGCACTTATGGCTTTCTATAATATTTTCCAATCTGTGTTGGCAAAAACTCGGGCTGTGACGTTGCAAAAGAAAGGTCTATATAGACCGATCCAGGCGCGCAAGTGCTGAGCGACGCCATGCGCTGCGCTCCATTGCTGGGGTGTCATAGACCTTTTCGCAAATACTGGGGCGCGCGCGTAAAGCTTGGAATTAGGTGCATTGTGGTCTAGCTGGTAGCAAAATTTGATTCGTATCTATCCCACAATGCACCCCATTCAACAGTCTGCGCTTGCGCATTGGTATTTGCGATAAGGTCTATTGTGCCTAGTTTTGTGCACAAAGACATTAGAAAGCTTTTAGTAAAAAATGCTCAAATTAATTTGTTATACCTCGGTAACAACTGTGAAGTTTGATTGGTCGAGAACCAATCACGTGACGCGCAACAAAAACGCATGTTACATGGCTGGACTGGCCGGGTAACATGAAAAGTGATGTTCACCGGTGTACATCACCTTGATCGTTCCCAGCGTTGGTCGATTTCCAACGCTCTGTACGAAACAACAGCGGGTTCGAGGGAATTGTTTCTTGTCCATCTGCTTATTAAACAATGAATAGTCCGTCGTAATAATGTTTGAAGATGACAACAGAACTTCGAGAAGAGGAATAACAATTAAACAACGGTATAACAAAACAAATAGTTTAACATTTTCCTGTCCCATATCCCTTATAATTATAGTCCCTTTTCATTCGCTCCTTTGATCTCTACCCCAGCCCGGTTTACTTTCCACGTCCATTTTATTTTTGCCATTCAAACATGGAGCCAATTTCACAAAGCAAAAAAAAAAAAATCATCGCTTGACAAAATTGTCTGTATTTAGAGTATATGTTCCTGAATTGTTTTTAACGATTTATATGTTAAAAAAAATTAAATAAAGTTGTGTGGGGGTGACTCCGCCTACCCCTTTTGTGACGTCAGTCGAGGAAGACTTTGCCTCGATCGAACATCGAACACACGTACGTGCAAGTACATTCAAGTCCTAGTCCCTAGTCGTGAGTTTGTACGTCTTTTTTGAAAAAGTTTTTTTCTTGCATTTTCCGGCAATGTCGACCAGGGTATTGCTGCTGGTCAGTTTGCCAAGTTGTCCGGTCCGACGTCTTTTCCAGCGCTGTGCAGCAAACACTTCGAGCCGTCGTGCTTCGAGAATCCGGAGTACACTACACATTTTGACATGAAGAGAAAAGATCTTTTCTAAACCATGACGCCATCCCAATAGTTTTTCCAGCTAGCGGGGAAGTCGAAGAAGGTACCTGAAAGACGTAACGAACCTAAAGGAGCATTTGCCCAACGTGAAAAAAAAAATCAGGTATCAACATTGAGGGCATGTTTTTAGCTTGCGCCATACGTCACTATTTTGTGTTGGCACATCATGCGATTCATCGCGCCTCGATTGACGTCACGAACAGCGCCCTCTCGGTCGGGCTTTTTTTCAAATTTGTAAATAAGGCCGTGTCCGAAACGACGACTTCGGCTACAGCTACGTCTAGATCAGCGCGTCTTCCAGTGTTGAAGAATAGGCAGACGCGCGCGATCTAGCCGTAGCTGTAGCCGAAGTCGCCGTTTCGGACACGGCCTAACATGGAAACTATTTTTTTTAAAGGCAGTGGACACTATTGGTAATTGTCAAAGACTAGCCTTCATAGTTGGTGTATCTCAACATAAGCATAAAATAACAAACCTGTGAAAATTTGAGCTCAATCGGTCATCGAACGTGCGAGATAATAATGAAAGAAGAAAAAAAACCCTTGTCACACGAAGTGGTGTGCGTTTAGATGGTTGACTTCGAGACCTCAAGTTCTAAATCTGAGGTCTCGAAATCAAATTCGAGGAATATTACGTCTTTCTTGAAAACTATGGCACTTCAGAGGGAGCCGTTTCTCACAATGTTTTATACCATCAACTTCTCCCCATTACTTGTCACCAAGAAAGGTTTTATGCCAATAATTATTTTGAGTATTAGTGTCCACTGCCATTAAACCTTAGTTAATTGTTTATTCATATTCCACACATAAAAACACATTATTTTAGTGACAAAAGCTTTATTTTGACAAAATACCACTTCCAGGTGACTTTAATGTTACCCAACCGAGGCTGGAAGAATAAATAGCCTGGTTCCTATTTTCAATGCATTCATTATTGGTATTCGATACGAGGAACATGACCAAGATGGAGTCAGCATGAACAAGGTCTATTATAGTCGAACTTGAATGCATTCATAGTTGAAGAGAAACTACAGAAAACGTGTGAATTGGAGTGCGTGCTAATGAAACTGAGTGAATCTTTTACCGTGGAAACCTTTGAATTGATTCTCTCTTTTTAGTCGAGGCTTATTTTAGAGAGAGTGATTCCGAAAATGGTTTGGCATGTCTGAGTGGTGTTGATGAATATCTTGGTGTATGTGCCAACCCAAGCTTGCCAATTTGGTCTGGAGTTACACATCTGTTCGAACCAAACAAGGAATTTGTCATGCTTCTGATTGGTTATTTAACAAGCCATAGAATGATACCTCAATGTGTAGGAACAATACAAACTATTTTTGAGGCTGTCGAATGCTGAAACACACTATGGTGGTAATTCCTATTGAAAATCCTGTCTGCTGACTTTTTGTTCAGCAGTTTTTTAGCCATACATACCACATATGTAACAACACAATAGACCTCTTCAATTCAATGGCATTTAAAAGTAGTATTACAAAGTTTGCTACATGGGCCATTAGCCAAAGAAACGCCTACAGACTGCAAGGAAGTAGTACATTTTACACGTGTCATGCCCGCTGCTGAACCGCCAGTTTTAACTTGTCTGTGATGTTTGGAATTGGAGATCTCTGCCGTAAACTACACCTTTATTTACCGACTATCTGCGTTCTGGATTTCGTACGTTTCTTGGGGTGATCTCTTGGATAAGATGATACCTGTAACAATCTGATGTTTCCAATTTGACTTCATTTTTACGTACGGAATTAAGAAGACAGTTGAAAATCAAACGGTGATTTTTAGTACGGGGTTATTCACCACGTGCGCTGCCGGCCTGTGAGGGTGTTCAGTCGTGATGTCGTAGAGCTCGCGTAAAAGAGAATTTCATCGATGGAGTGACGGACTTTGTGAATGATTTCCTCGACTTGGCTGATTCTCAATCTGGTAAGAAAACAATCTAACACTTCTAGAAAAGGTAGGCTCTTTGTTTTCAAGACGATGCTTTTGTTTTGTATGTTTTGATTTAAAAACTAATTGGTTTTCAA